>NW_027505715.1:0-170829 GCF_021521415.1 Bidens hawaiensis | reverse complement strand
GGTTGGTGTTCGGTTTGAGTCGGGTTTCATTCTATTGACCGACCCAAGTGGAAAACCGTTTGATAAGTTTGAAAAACCTAGTTGATACTCACGTTCAAGTCTTCAAAACCCCGAATCCATGTAACACAAGGGCCGTATTTTTCCTAGAACAACCATGCTCAACCAGAAAGTCAGCCAAGGAATCGCCCACATCAGCACGGGCCGTGTTTTGCAAAACACGGTCATGCCTTGCTTCTGGAACAGTCTCTTAAATTTTTCATTTTTCATTATCTTGACTCATTTTGTTCTAATCACTTAGGATGGCTGGGTATGATGATGATTGTGAGGGCTTCAAAGATGTTGACCACCCGTATTTATTATTTATGGGAAACGAACCCGAAAATGTAGAAGCCCGAGAGAAGATAAAATCCATGGCAACAAGAGTAGAAGATCCATTATATTTTTTTAAGTAAAACTTAACCAGCTAGAAAGATACAAGGAAACAGTTTTGGGCCCCTGGAGACGTTTCCTATCTAACAACAGGAAATCGTATCGCGAGATCACCATAGAGTTCCTAGACTCGTAATGAGGCATAAACCTTTGCTTCTAAATGACCCGTTCAATGAAGATATGTTAACTTTTAGGTTAGGAGGAGTATGGTTTAAATTATCTTTGAAAGATTTCCAAGTGAAGTTAGGGATTTACACACATGATGAGACACGGATAGAAATGTGGCTTATAGCGGGCCACAATTTTCCAGGAGAAGAGGGAAAAGAAAGACAAAGGATTGCTGACCTGACTGAGAGAAAAGATGCTTGGAGACTATTGACAGGTGACCCAGAAGCAGTCTAAAACCCGAGTATCTCTAAAGGCACTGACTTATGGGAAGGAACATCCACCGTAATCTCATTCACACCATTACACCATGCACTGAGAATACAGGGGTCGTTAGTCTCAGGGATCTTTAGGCTCTTTATTACATAAAAACAGGGGATTATTGAAACATAGTCTACATGATGTGTAAGATGTGGGAGAAGTGTATGAGAAACACGGACATGAAGTTATTCGGGGGAGGATGGATTGTCAGTCTTTATGAGGCATATGGTATGAACCTTCACGGCACTAAGGCCCCGGATCCGATGCCTCTAGACTTACAGATTTGCATGACGATGGAGATGGTGGTACGGGTACGTGAAACTGGGTAATATCGCATGGTGGATTCCGTGGTAGGATTTGGGATCCAGAGGCCCTAGATGATGAGGATGATGATATGCCGTTAGCTTAGGTATGTCTTACACAATGTCGCCCCGACACACCACATACCGATTATGGTGCATGCCCACCACAGCCTGACCCATACTCCTTTGCGGGCCTGCACCATCTAATTACAACCCGCTTTGACCACCTTGAGGGAGATGTGATATACCTTAGGGAGCGGATGGAAAATCCCCTAGCCACCAGAGGACCAGTAGGTATGGTGTAAGCTCATAGGTCCCACTGCACTTGTGACCACTTGTCACGTCCTAGTTTCAATAAATAAATAAAATATTTCAGGTTATTTTAGTTGTCGTGTCGAGAGACGTTAATTAAATTAATTAAATAATATGTAAAGTATGGGTTGAATTAAGAGAGATTATTGGACTTATGGGTAATTATGGGCCTAAAAGCCTTTGAGCTTTGCCTATTTAAACCCCTAAACCCTAAGCTTATCCTCATCCTCATCATTCCATCATCATTCTTTCCATTCATTGTCACACACTTCCATACACACACAAACCTCCTGTACACACAATCTATTCAAGGTCAAATTATCCAAATCATCTAGGTACTTTTAACATTAAAAGTTCATCTCTATTTCTCATCCCGTTTCTATTATCCAATAACTAACGAACCAAGGCAAGCCGATATAAATGAATTTGTTATAAACAAGGTTCAAGGGAAACTAATAACAATAGCAATAATAAGAAAGTCAATAGCAATAAATACAAAATTATAACAAAGTGCTAAAAGAACATAATCCGGTGACTGATGGAACATGGATCTGAACCAACGAACCGTAAGTGTTCCTTGTTCTCCACGCTAAACACAATAGCCCAACCCATGACCTAGATCTGAGCCTGGCGAGGTAAGGCACGGCTCTGGTGACCTGAAAGTGCAAACGAACCCAATAAAACCCAAATCTTAGTCAGACTTATTTAGCGGGCCATGAATCTGGACCCAACCTGCCCCTGTCATCCGTATTGATCATTAACGGCTCGAGTGCCGGCATAACTTAACCAGATCCAAACCCAACTGAACCCGTGCGACTTTCAATATTCGCATCGCATGACGTGCGAATTTCTCTTCATACAAATTGTTAGGATTCGTATCCCGTGCGAATTTCTCTTCATGCGAATTGTTAGGATTCGCATCACATGCGAATTTATCTTCATGCGAATTGTTTGGATTCGCATCCCGTACGAATCATTGCGAACCTTCCTGCTTCTGATCCGTGGTGGTAAGGCCGGAGTTTCTGGAGCGGAGGCGATGGTGTGATTGTTGTGGGTGGCCGGAAATAGAAGAGTGGTGGCGGTGGTGTGGCCAGAAAGTAAAGAGGGGTGGCGGTGGTTACTCGGCTAAAGATATAAGAAAGAAGGAGAGAAGGTGGGTGAGTGGAGGGGGAGGGTAGGGCTTTTATACCTAGGTTTAGAGGGGTGTTATTGTATAATAATAATAATAATAATAATAATAATAATAATAATAATAATAATAATAATAATAATAAAGCTAAGATAATTATAAATAATAATAATAAAACTTATATGATAAAAGAATTGTGGGGAATGTGAAGGCATGAACGAAACCCAAACCCGAACCCGAGACCCGACTCGTCTAGAAACCGTAAACCGCCTTACGTCAAACCAATGGTTTATGGGACCCGCTCAGAAATGCTTAAGCAAGTTGAGAACATGAGGTAGTAATAAAATAATATCATAATGAATATACATACTAATAACAAATATAGATGAGAGTGCAAACTAATGAGGTCAACTCGTTAATAAATTAAAGTTAACTAATACGAACAGTTTAAGAAGATTACATGTCGGTTCCGTTAACATAAAAGTTAACCTCGTTAACTTAAGAGAATTATTAATAAGCAAATAAATGAAATTAATATGTGTGTATTATTAACAGTTAGTCGAGCTCAGTTGAAGAAGGGAATTACTATTAATTCGGAGAGGAATCGTCTACAAGTGATTTCTAGACCCTTTGTATGTGTTATGTTTTTCGGGGCTGTGTGCATACTACGATGTGTTAGATTAATACACTTACCTTAAATGGTAAGTGTATATTAGATATATGTTTGCGTATGGATGTGAATTATATGGATTGATTAACTAGTATGCACGTAGTTGTTATATTAGTTATGATTAATGGAAGTAGAAAGGAAATGTAACGAAGGTTGAATTGTATGGTACGTTAGAGGGCACCGGGCCCTAATAATAAATGAGGTATGTAGGGACTGGACCCTTATAATATCCAATGTAAGTAGGGACTGGACCCTTATAATATCCAAGGTATGTAGGATGCTGGATCCTCATAAATTCCAGGGTATGTAGGGACTGGACCCTTATAATATCCAAGGTATGTAGGGACCGGACCCTTATAATATTCGAGTTATGTAGTCAATAAGAAGCATGAATATATGTATGTATGTTTGAATGATATATGACTAGTAAATTATTAATACGTATCTTCGGTGGCATATTAGTAAGTAAGTGAATGTAATGTATGTTAATTAACTAGAACTCACTCAGCATAGCTGACTTTTAGTAACGCATGCAAGTAGAATGTGACAAGTTGCTTGATGAGGACACGTGGCAATAATAGGAAGACTGGCATCGTCATGAAGAGGATTCTCGTGCCATTTATGTTTTATGTTTAAGACTAATGTTATTTCTGTTTAAGACAAGTATTTATGCTACGTATGAATGGTTGACCTTATATTCCGCAAAATGTTTTAATTAACTCTGATTTTCCGAATTATGTGAACGAGTAAATCCAACCAGCGTGAAAGTAGGGCACCCGGGTCGAGGGCCTTACACCACTGACCACCCCCGTGACTTTATGGATATTTTCTTGTGTTGACTTGTTATGGTCTGTGTCGGTTGTGTTTGAACAATTTTATTTTCGTTTTCTTCCTACGGTTGTTGTAGAAAATTTATTATTATGTATGGTGCCCATTTTTAGGCTATATGGGTAAATATATACCCATACTTATGTTTATGTCTTTATATTTTGTGTATTATGTTTGTGGTTGTGTTCGTAGATTTTATGCATGTAGGATTTAGTTTAGTGCTAAAACTTCCAAATAGCTTACAAGGAGACAACAAATGGCAAAAATTTCGTCTCAATGAAAAGTCATAATTGATTGTCATGTGTCAAGTGGGTACTAAAAAAGGAAGGGCATAAAAGGAAAAACACATATTTTCTCTAGTCATATGCTAAGCACATTTCAATTCCCCCATCATTTTGAAATGTCTATATGACTCGTAAGGAAGTTAAATTCCTTTTTCGCCTCGTTTCTATTTATTTTAAAATCTTTTCACATTGAGGACAATGTAAGATTTAAGTGTAGGGAGGGGTTTACACTTTTGGGTAAACCATGTCTGAAAAGCAAAATTTTTAAGCAAATTTTTCAAAAATCTGTTTTTGCAGCAATGAAACCATTAGCTTTTTAATATTTTTGACAAACCGGGAAACTAAGAAATAACGAAAACATTTGAGCAAAACTATTCTGCTTTAAAAAGTAATAAAACTAAAAATATGGTTTGTAATATATGAGACTAACTTTATGCAAAATGTGGCGTTTTCACTAAAACCTTTCGTTTGACAATGTTTATGGAAACGGATTGTTGATATTCATCTACTAAAATCGATTATTTACTTGTTAAGTGAGTGCGCAACATAACCTACTTTAAACAACTCTTGGGTGGTTATTACATAAGCTCTATAATTGTCCAAGAGTTGTGCGGATTAATACTTGGCAATGCAACCCTTTAGAACCAAACTAATCTTAATTGGCATTTTATGTATGATATAAATGTTATTTTTACTAAAATGTCAAGGGCAATTCACTTAGTAATTTAAACGATTGTCTCATATTTAAAGTGAGTTATCTTATAAATATTTATTGTAAACCACTTGGTTACATAAAATGATGTTTAATAGATATCATGAAGTTATGTATATCTCTTTCTTTCATTATATGGATTAACATGACCTAGGAATAAGGTGTTAATCCCACCTTTAATACCATAGCAAGCTCACATTACATGTTTATTAACTAATTGTTAAACCAAGTTAAGAGGAATTTGAACCAAGATGATACACTTTTATCCTTGATCTTCTATCTAAAAATATAAAAACCCAAAAATATTGTCTTTTAATATATGTCTTTAATTTTCTTTTAAAAATTTACTTGTCAATCCAAAACCAATATGATATTTACTTACGGTTGAAATAAATACAACAATTTAGTAGTAAAAATCAAATAAGTGTGTTCGTGGATCGATACTTGGTTTTTACCTATACTTTACTACATACACGATAGGTATGCTTGCCTATTTTTGTGTGGTTTAATTAAGATAGTAATCATTTTTATAAATTTAAAGCTATACATTGTGTGAACTAAAACTTTTGAAAAACTTAACACGTTTTCTACACCCAACAAACACACACCAATAGTGATCCTAACTTGGCAAATATTAAATAAATAAACAAATAAAACTAAACTTATAATTTTTGTCAATCTTAGTTGTGTTATTTGTTGTGTAGAGGCCAAATTCTCAATGGTGATACTTATATAAAAATAACGAAAGATGATAATTTAACAGAAAAAATAAACTGCATGATGTAATCGATATAAATAATGAATAATAAGAATAAGAGTTTAGAGATATATGCCATCAGTATTATTAGATATAGGTATTTGCAACGCAGTATTTGTAGATGTAGAAGACATCATAGCGTCATCATTGAAGGACATCGTCTCCTTAAAAACAATAGAAGTCCATAAATATTCATTAAAAATACAATAAAAGTAAAATAAATTCAAACCCGACTGACGTCTTTGTTTGTTGTTAAGTTAGAGGGTGTTATGTTCCGAATTTCATCATTGGCATTTCCTATCTGAAAACATTTATTGGATAATCTATTAAATAATGAATCTTATATTATTAACCATAGATGTGATGATAAAATTATTGAAATAAAGCTATTTGGAACCGATATTACCCGGTTGAAGAAGACATAATTTGACTGGTAAGAGCGCTAAATTTGTTTATGAAATCTATAAAACAAAGATCAAAAGAAAACTAAAAAAACATAAATAAAGTAACACTAATTGCTTTTAAGACTTACATAAAACATAAAAATTAAACAATTGAACTTGTGATCGTATCTCTATGGTATTTTGCTGTTATAAAAAATGGTTTTCTTTATAAAGTATTTTTTTTTAATATATTTGATTGACAAACATATTTTTATTGTTCTGAGAGACGGTTATCTTTATTGCTCTTTGATATTCAGTGACTTTCAATTTAGGTTTTTTAAATTGAATTAGGGTTTCAATTGAAATTTCAAGGTTTACTTATAATTAAAATACGTAAATATGATTACATAATTAAAATTACATGAAAATTGATTTGCGAAGATTGATCAAATAAACCATTTAATAGAATTATAAAGATTGATCGATTGAACCTGTGACGTGAATGTGAAATGAATCGATTGAATCCAATTGAAGCTGCGAATCCGATTGAATCAGTTTAGCTGAGGCAATTGAATTTGTGAATTGGATTACAAAGGTTTGATAGTTACCTGTTTAATTGATTGCTAAGGTTAGAAGCTGTGAATTGGGTGCTGATAAACATATCTATAAATATAAAACAGCAATATTAAATTTAAATTGCAATTAAAATTAAGATAATTAGGAATTGTCATGTGACACTTTGAAGACACTTGGTTAAATATGAAAATAGTTGTTGGAAAACCTATTTTTTAGTGTTTAGGTAGATTTATTATGCCTTACATGCATGTGTTTGTATCGCCAAAGGCTACACTGTAAACAATGACTTTATCTCTTGGAATAGAGGTATAGTTCACGTCTCACCCTTTTTAAATATTACCATAGCTTTGTTACAAGTTGAATTTTATTGTGTATGAACATTTGATTGTTATGATTAATTCAAATACAAATTACGCCTTTGGATTATGTTTTTAATAATTTAACTATAATAACTATTTTAATGTCTTTCATAAGAAATAAATATTAAATATATTAATATACCTGATCGAATCAAATATATGCACTTATTAATATGGACAAATATTTATGTACCCACTTAAACAAATATATTAGTATTATTAGAGCATTTTCATCAGCATTTATATTTTTATAATTACAGAAAAAAATACTATATCAATTTTTTTTAATTAAATAATATTTTTTATAATTTTATCGTTACATTGTCTTTCTCATTCACTCACAATTACTTAAAAAAACATAAAGAATTATAAAATTTGAACAGTGTTACTCCAAATTTACTCGTAAACAAAGGTTTCTCTATATCCTCCATTTACACTACTCTATATAATATAGTGAACCTACCCACAATAATATATAGGTCTTGTTGAGAATGCTCTTATGCATAGTATTATGTCCTCTTTCACACTTATTTCATACATTTATTCTTATACTATGTGTTATGATTTGGTTTGTTAAAATGTTACGTCGTTTATCACGTAAGCTATGAATTTTAATTAATCAACCTAAAAAAAATAAATGTTATAAAAAGATGTTAGTTAACAAAGATATTATATATATATATATATATATATATATACAATAATTTCTTATCGTACATTACGTACGCTACATCCTCACACCATTGATTTCAAAAACAACGCGATGACAATATTGTAAATTCTTTCAATTCGTTTTCATCCCAATTAACCGTTACGATCATTCAACTAATGCCACTGACTCCATTGCAGTCTTCACTTCAATTGAACTCAAAATTTAAAAATTGATTTCAACTGATAGATGTCAAAATGCGTTCCAAATTTGTTCATATGATGAAATCAATGATTAAATCGATGGTCGATTGATGATTTCTTGATGATTACGAGATTATATAAAGTGATTTCAGCATTCAATTTCATGTTACAGATAGTTTAATTTCATATCTGAGCTTGTGAACGTTTAAAGCTTTGTGTAAAACGTTTAATTTCATATATGAGCTCTGATTAGGGTTTTGAACTTCTAAACAGAACTTTAAAAAATTTTTGTTTTGAACTTCTAAACATAACTTCTAAACTTTTTTGTTCTGAATTTCTAAACTTGAACGTTTAAAGGTGTTCGTTTTTTGTCAGAACGTTTAACTTGAATGTTCAAAGGTGTTCGTTTTTTGCCAGAACGTTTAACTTGAACGTTTAAAGGTGTTCGTTTTTTGTCAGAACGTATTACCTAAACATATTAGTTTAAGAAAATTAATTGAGGGGAATTGAACGTATTACTTGAACTTATTGCTTGAACGTATTAGTTTAAGAGTATTAATTGAGGGTAATTGAACGTATTACTTGAAAGTATTAGTTGAATGCATTACTTGAAAGTATTAGAATGTATTACTTGAAAGTATTAATTAAATGTATTACTTGAAAGTATTACTTGAATGTATTAGTTGAATGTACTAGTTTAAGAGTATTAATTAAGGGTAATTGAATATATTACTTGAACGTATTACTTGAAAGTATTAGTTGAATGTATTACTTGAAAGTATTACTTGAATGTATTAGTTGAATGACAACTTTTCAATTGAAGTTGGCTAATAAAGAACTAGACGTTCAATTGATTTGTTACACTCAGAATATTTTTGCCGATCGTAATTTTAATTTGAACGTTTAAAGGTGTTCGTTTTGGTCAGAACGTTTAACTTGAACGTTTAAATGTGTTTTGGTCAGAACATTTTAGTGTCTTCAGTTTTGTTTAGAACGTTTAAATGTGATATTTTGAACCGTAATTAAAGCTCAATTGAGTATAGTATTCTGCAATTTCATAATCGATTGATGAATATAAATCCTTCTACACATCAATTTGATTGATTAAATCATCATTTTATGATCAATTTTGAAGATTCTTGATGTTCAATGACGTTTCATTTTGGTTTTGGTTTTTGACTTTAGAGATTTCATACTTTAAGCTCTGATTAGGGTTTAGAAATTGGATGAGATAGACCGATGAGTTCAGAATTTGGATCAGATTGGATTGTAATCGACGAATTTGATCATGAACTAGTTTGGGTTATTTACGAAACTGCCACCGTGTGTTTTTTGGAAGGTCGCATCGTAACGTACGATAAGATATTATTGTACAATAACCCTCTCTCTCTCTCTCTCTCTATATATATATATACATGATTGGTTGAAATGCAAGTAGACCCCACAAAAGGATCCATCTTCGGCAGATGAGTGGCGCCCTTTCAAAAATTCAAATGTTGTGGTTTGAAGCTAGTTAAATGAATAAACATAAACAAACTTTTTATCAATCGATTAACTTAACATTTAGTTCGTTTAGAGTTTTAGAGATGATTTACAATATAACCACCCATGTTTTACATATCACAAAAGAAATTATTGCTCTTCTAAATCTACCTTGAAAAAAGAAGAAAAAAATGCAAAACTTTGCATAGCAGTTAGCACACCACCATCGCATCACATGCAAGTGTCATCAGAATAATAATGAAATTGAGAAAGCAACCATCTTTTTTGAAACGTCTATTTGTCTTTTATCACAGTTTTAACGAGTTTACAACACGACATCCATACAACAAAACAAGATTTATACATTGCTATGGTACTATATGTTACAAGAATTGTACTTTGATTTGGTTTTTGTCATAAAAAAAAGATCCAAATAACAAGCGAAGATAATTGCCTTCTCATTGCCTATGAATTTACTTTATGGCACAATAATGCATCAAGGAACAACCTTAATACAAACTGGAAATTCCAATTAAATGTACTTGCAGTAAATTATTGTTCCTACCGTAAATTATTGTACTTACAGTCTAACGAGTTTCTTTAAGCGTAAATTTTTTCATCTAAAATCCTTCAATTTTATACTTACAAGAATTTAAACCCACCATCTTTTTAAAAATGACAAGAATCATACCATAAGACCATTAGGTTAACAGTAACGCTGTGGGTGGACTCTTTCTATTTTGCCATACTCCGACATTGTTTATAATTAAAATCATGTTTAAGTTAAGCTTTTAATTAAAAGAAGTCTTATCTTCCTCCATTTAATTGAAGAAATATACGTTTAATTAAATAGATGGTCATACCTATGCGTTTAACCCGTGCCTTACATATTATTAACGCGATTATCATACTTACAACTTGATTACCACCAAGAGATTCAAATTAGTTAAAACAACCTGTCCTTTGAATTACATGATTATACTTACAACTTGATTACCACCAAGAGATTCAAATTAGTTAAAACAACCTGTCCTTTGAATTACATGATTATAAACGTGTACGGATTGAATAATTTTAAGATTGAACAGTTTAAGCACGCGAACACCAAAAGAGCCCTACACTCATATGATGATAGAAAGAACAAAACAACGCCACAAACAAGAAAACATAAATTTACTCATGGTTCAATTTGCTATCATCAAACAACCCACTGAAAAAGAAAATTCATGTTGAATGCTTCTAATTCACTCCAAGGAACAACTTTTAATGCATAAAGATAGGATTTGTGATTCTTTGCACATAAAATCTTGTGACATCCCCACAAACTAAAGCAAGAAAAAGCAAATATGATGATGATTCCTTGAAGGTACAGCCTCCATAGCAAACTTCTTGTGATTCATTCCAAGGTACAACCCTCAATTTCATGAACATAAAAATTGGGGCTTTTTACACAAGAACTCTTTTAACATACCCAGCAATTCAAGACAAGAAAGAATTGTATTCACAAGCAATTACATCAAGACCACAAGAAGCTATCACAAGACCACAATAACAAGAGTTCCCCATGCCCCAAATTCTATATAGCATGCATGTATGCATATATAAATAATAATAGAAAGGAAAGATAAATAAAAAACTCAACCCACAAACACCCAAGTAGCCACAAGATTCAACCCAAACCAAGAATCTTTTCAAGAGTCAAGATTCAACCCAAATCAAGAATCTTTTCAAGAATCAAATCAAGAATCAAGACTTGTGGTTGGTGGGTTTGGATTTGTGCTTGTTGTTGGCTTTAACAGGCTTGCCAAACAAGGCACAACAACCAGAAACCTTTGGGGATGGAGGGTCAATGTTGGACTCAACTTCAACAGCTTTATATGGCTTTGGCTCAGGCTTATGATGCTCAGTTTTCTCTCTTTCTTTATCATCAGCATCTTCTTTTGGCTTCACTGGTTTAAGCTCCCCTGATAATAACTTATCATCCCACACAAGCCCTGAAGAACCTGATCTTCTAAATGATATTTCAGACCTCGGAAGTGCCTCCATTTCTCTCTAGGTTTATGATGTTGTGTTGTTTGTGTGTTTAGAGAGAGAGTGATAAAGGGTGTTTATGGGTTTAAGTAATTAATATGTGGAAGGCAAATGAAGCACAGAGAGAGAAGGTAAGGTTATGAGGTGGAATCTGGTGGGAGTGATCTGAAATTACGATATTGCCCTTAGTGTTGAAGTCGGTATCAGTCTGAATGGTGGAATTAAACGTGTAAAGTTTGAAAGTTTTTAAGAAATGGAGCTGGGTTGAAGTCAAAGGAGCAATGCCAATAATTCAGCACTCTGTTTTGGGCCCCATCTCGGGAGGGTAGTTTGGACAATCCGGTTGAATGTTGGCACATATCTCTATATTATCATTTTCAATCATATAAATAAATAAAATATTAATATTAACACATAAACAATTAGATAATTAAGATAAGGATAAAACCTTATTATTTTTTAAATCATAGTGTGTTCATTTTTAACCAGTGGTTTAAAAATTGAAACATTATATTTAAAGCAATTATGAAACTAGCACGCATGGTAAACTTATAAGCCTTTTTAGTCTTGGGTTCAATCCTAGGCACCAAGTAATATTTGGTGTAAATAAGACTTAAGAAGTAGATACATAATCTTGGTATAATTAGTAGCAATGTGTAGATTTGTAACATTTGCCGTTTAAAAAAAATTAACTTTTAAAACTTTATATAACAGTTATATATTTCATACGGATGACCATGGCCAGTCTTTGGGTAGGGCAAACCGGGCGGCCAGCCGAGACAAGTAAATTTTGGGGGCCAAATTTTTTCTATACATACTATGTAATATATTTTTAAAAAATTATAAAATAGGTATAAATCTTAATCATATTAAATATTTTGAACCCAAACATTTTTTTATTCATAATCCATCTAATCTATTTGGCCCAAGCTAAATTTAAAAACTAAATAAATAATGGCAAATTGGAAACTAATAACCCCACATTTTATGTATTGGCCGATAATAATCTCAAATTTAAAGTCACTACCAATAGTCTAACCTTTCAACTATTTTTGTCTCAATGGACATCCATTAAAAAGCAGTTAACGTCATTAAGTTTTTTTTTCCGAGTTTCAAGCCGATTTTAGAACTTTTAATTTGAAGAAGAATACGAGTCGACCGATGTAAAACTTATCTCGAAACAGTGATCCGAACGACGAAAAAGTGTTTCAATTCGGGTGTTTGAATTTCCAATTAACAAAAATCAAATCATATGAATCACCGTTTCAAAATAAGTTTTACATCAGTCGGCTCGTATCCTTTTTCCGATAAAAAGCCCTAAAACATTGGTTTGAAACTTAGAAAAAAATTAAAGAATTTAAGTGTTTTTTAACAAAGGTCCATTAAGACAAAAATAGATGAAAAGTTGGACCGTTGGTAGTGATTTTTAAATGTGAGATTATTGGCCAATACACAAAAGTTTGGATTATCTATTTCCAATTTTTCATAAATAATTAACGTTAATCGTTGTTTGAAAAAAAAATAGCTTATATATTTCGTTACTTATTAGGGCCTGCAGACCTTTTTATTTTGGTTCGGCCGAGATATTTAAATTTCTGGAGACGGCCCTGCGGATGACCCATCCACTTTTAAACAACTATATAGTCTATATGTATGTACATTGTACTAGTAGTTCAAACTGTAAAGTATAGAGTGGTTAGGTTAAATTAGGGCACCTCATCCACATCATAACTAGCTTAGGTGTGAAATTGGACAACCGGATATACTATTCTATTCATAGGTCACACATACATAGAAGAGCTTGATATGGAATATAATCACACACTAATGAAAAGAACACAATGGTTCTATCAATAAGAAACGATTCAATCTTATCATCTCTCAGTGACTTGACTACTAGTATTTAACTATTTACATTTACATATGAGGTGTAATTACATGAACAAATGAAGGTAGCTTGTTCTCCGATAGCGATAGGTGTTACAACAGTATATAATGAGACCGTTGGATTGCTCTACATTTAACATTCTCAATCGAAGACTGGCCACAAATGTTAACTGATGTCCACTATGTAACTTCTATAAATCCAACTAGTATGCCACGAGCTAGAAGACACGTGACGTGAGCACGTTAAATATCGTAGCAGTATATAGATTGTTTCTGACGTTAAGTATCGTAGCAGCATATAGATTGTTTCTGAATACCATCTACCATGTTCGACATGAATATTACAACTCCTTCAACCATATTATAACTCCTACAACCGCCTGGGCAATGTCTCGCTCTTTGCATACAATGTTGAATCATATGGAACCTTGGCCCTCTTTCATAAGTCTTAACTATTTTTTATTGTTTTGAAGTGGCTTCCCAGAGGCATACTTCTATTCTTGGCACACTTGAGGCTAAGCTTAACATATATTCCCAGTGTAATTTTCTTGGCGTGACCTTAGAGAACCATTTCTTATGTTCTTAATGATACTCATGCAATTTCATCAAATCATTCATATCATTTTTATTATATCCGAATGTAAATTGATAGTTGTGTTGTTTATCATTTTGTGAATTGATAGCACAATAGTCTTGTATAATTAAAATTCAACCTCAACCACAACTCTCAGATAGAACCATGTTCTAAATTTGATAACCTACATAAATTTCTCAAAAATATGGAAGTCCTTAATGACAAGTCAATATTTGAGAAAAAAGAAAAAAACACTTTAAGTAAACATAATTAAACATGGGTTTTTTAAGAGTACGAGCCGTTAGTCAAAAGAAGATAATATAAAAGATCAAAGCATGACTATTTTAACTAAATAAAGCACACAAATTTCAAAGGATTGGTAGTAGAACACTAGAGTCATATTCTACAAGATCAAACATTGACAAAAAGTGGATTAGATATTTAAGGCAAAAGAGTTGCATCAGTAACTTCAATGATCCTAAATCATACATTTAATACATAGACTTGCAACTTATATTCTCCTGTTTGCTTCAAATTTTATAATCTTACACAAAAGTATGAATTCAAAGATAGAAACAAGGTCATGTAATTTATTTATGAACAACATACAAGATTGTTCCAAGAACAAACTCAAGATAAATAACACAACTACAATCACAGAATATGGTACTCAACGATAACATGTGCATTCGGTCAAAGTAATGAAGTCTTTCGAACGCTCAAAGAATCATCAACAAACACCTAATCAGCATCACCGCGTAAATATCTCAAGATCAAACCTGGAAAGAATCAAGAAATATGAAATGATTCTTTAACCACTACAACCGCGAATTTGAGCTGACCTGGTGCACCCACGAAGCGATTAAATGATGTGCAATTGCAAATGGTCCCGGGACAAACATCGGTGCGAGTTCTCCACTTTCAACATTAAAATCTGAAGCCAAGCTTTGACCTTTTTTGACCCCTTTACACATCTGATCTACTTTGTCGGCTGATGTTTTTTGTGCCTTTTCATATTCGGCGAACGTTAACGCGTTCTTCACATCTTCTCTACTGTGCCACTTTGCATCTTCATGAATTAAAAATTTTCAGAAAAGGGTATTTTTGTAATTTGGCATATCATATAATCATCCATGAATATTTAAAGTTACCTTCTAATTCACTTTTGTCCACATTTATATCAAGTGATGTCGCATATGCGAAAAATCCGATCATTAGCTGGCATGGCATGCTACTAGGTCCGACTGCAAAAGCCCATTAAATCATAAATATTTGATAATTTAATAAATGTAAACTATATATAAACGAAAGGGACTTAGGACTAACCGGGCCACGGTTGAGAACTATGATAGACTACTTCACCAACTTTGATCCCGGTTTCCTCAAATGTTTCTCGCCTCACCGCCTCTTCCAAGCTTTCACCGGGCTGTGAGATGAAAAGCAAACAAATAAATAAAAAACTAACAAGATTTGTTGAAGTTTGACTTTTGTGATCGAACAGATTAATTTGATTAAAAATTGGTTGTACTTTTAAGGTAAAAAAGATAATAATGAGATGAATAATATTGAGTATGAAAAACCAACAATCACAAAAGCGATTTTCAAGCTTGAAACATAAAGTTTATAACAAGATTTATTAAAGCTTGACTTCTGTGGTCAAACAGACTCAACTCCTATTGGAAAAAGTAAGATAATCTGATAATGAGACCAATAATACCGAGTACGAAAAACAAATAATCGCAAAAGTCGGTTCTAAGCTTGTAACGTAAATAATTTAGAAAGTCATAGTTTGACACCAAAAGTTAATGTCTTCTTTTCGTTCTTCCTTTTATACTATAGGTAGCAAGTAATTAATAAAGGAAAACCATACTTCTAGAAATCCGGCAAGGCAACTCCACATTCGAGGCACAAATCTTGATTGTTTACCGAGTAGTGCACGATCATTATTTTTATCAATAACCAACATAATGACAACCTATAGCAAGAATAAAAATGGTCAACAAGTGGAAGTTAACTACAATAAATCACTAGTTAATTAACGTTATTGGTAACTGTGAGAACCCATTAGGGAAAACTAACAGCCCCCACCAATACCTTGCTAACCAGCAGAACCCGTGGAAGCTAGAAACAACTAGCGAAAGAAAAGAAAATGAAGGGTCGGTCAATTAGCATACCGGATCAACTCGAGGGTATAATCTTTTCTTGCAAGAATCTTTTATACATTGCTTTCTTCTCCCGGCTTCAGCGGGAATCAACATTTCACCACAGGATCCACAAAAACGAGACGTGTTATGCCATTCCAATAATGCTCTAGCCTACATAAAACATAAAGTTTCGCGTGTTACATGATGCATTCCCATTATAGTTAAGAACATGTGTAAGTCTTCAATTTTAAATTTTAAATATTAATTAATTAAATTTGTTTCTATAGCAATGCCTATTATCACATTTTGAGAACTAAAAAGAATGTTGATCTTGATGCTAAAAAGTATCAACCACAAATAATAGGCTCAAAGTATTACAAAGATTCATCAAAATCAAGCAACGTACATGACCAGCAATAGCAAGTTCACCCATAGCAGCATCATCAGCCCAATCAGTAGCCACCATCAAAGTCCTCAACTCCACAAAACAAAACTCTTTACTCCCCAACTTGTCAACCAAGCTTGCATCTTCAGAAACATCAATTGCCCAATAAACAACACTGGTCTCTTCTTGTTCCTTCACCTTATAGCCCAAATACACCAGCAAGTCATCACTCAGCTTCACCTCACTGCCCTCCAGCACACCCTTAAAATCCCCAAAACTCAGCCAACCCAGATGCCATTTCTTGGTCAGACCACCAGTTGACCCTGCCAAAGGCCTGCCTTTTCTAAAAGGTAGCACCTGGAATTGATCTTGGGCATGGGTCTGACCCGAAAGAAGGAGCTTCAGGGTTTGAAAGGCGGAGCTGGGTGAAAAGGGGTCGGACGGTTTGGGGGTTTTGGATCTTATTGGGTTACCGGCAAAGACTGGGGATTTGAGGTTTATGGACATGGTGGACATTCGTAGGGTGTTTAGAGATTTGGATAGGAGATGATGATGATGATGGGGCATTGTTTTGTGTTGGTTTCCATTAGCTTTTTTTGCAAGAAAAATTGTCAGCTATGGAGATTATGATGACCGAGGATAATTATATCATATGATTTTCTTTTTTCTTTTTTAAGTTTTCTTGGATAAGCGCATAATGATAACGTACCAATACATTTAACGGAAAATTCTCAACATGTCATACTGGCGAAGTTATTTTGTAAATAAAAAATTTCAGAAATGTTTATTTTTAATGACATGTTTGGTCTTAGCATGTCTTTCATGGCATGTTTGACCTTAACGAGTCTTTCATGACCTATTCGGCCATCAAACACATCTTTCACGACCTGTTAACATCTAATACGTCTTTCACGATGTGTTTAGTCTCTTTTATTTTTTTTTAATATTACATTATTATAACTAATTTTACTCATATTTAGTTTTTCTTTTATAACTTTTAATATATATAGATATGTATAAATATATATTTATATATAATTTCGAATATGTTGTTGAAACTTGTTTATTTTTATTTATATGTTGTCATAAATTTTACTTAAAACTGAGCCGTGTCAAATTTATATCGGAATGTTCATAAACATTTAAAAAAATTTGACCAAGCTCGGTTTTAAGTAAAGTTTATGCCAAAACGTACATAAAAATACGCATGTCTCAACGGTATATTTGGAACTTATAAAACCTTATACATTAAAAATTATAAAAAAAACATGAGTAAAATTAATTATAATAATGTTAAATTAAAAAAAACAAAACAATTAATAGGCTAAACATCTCGTGAAAGACGCGTTGAAGGCTAACAGGTCGTGAAATACGCGTTTGGTGACCAAACAGGTTGTGAAAGACACGTTGAGGCCAAACATGTTGTGAAAGACGCGTCAGAACCAAACATATCGTAAAAAACGTGTTTATAAGGGACATTTCTTGAAATTTTTATTTATGGAGATAAAAATGGAACCCCTCTTCATTAATAGGATACTTTGGAAATTTTCCCTACATTCAATATGGTACTCGAACTCGGTACCCACTTTTCCAGGAATTCAGTAGTGATACAGGTATTGAAATTTTGCAATGAGTATCTGCATCGCAATGATAAATTCGATAAATGCTTTTGGTAATAGATTTTGATAATTTTAATACATAAAGTTGATTAAATAGCTTAATCAAATTTTAGTACTGTTTGTAAGGATATAAACAAACTGAATGTTCAACAAATCGTTCGTCAACTGTTCGACGACAAGCTCGTTTAATACAAGAATGAATAAAGTGAAGCACTAGGGATGCCACCACCATAATTGTCGCCACATCTGTTATGCGATGTCGCTAGCTCCACCATCTCTGCATTGACACTACCACCACCACCTATTGGTTGTTATCAACAACATCGCATGAAACTTTCGTAACCACCGCCATTAAAACGAGTATAACGAGTAAATTTTCAAAATATGAACCTTTATAAATTTCTTTACATGAAACAGTTTATTGCAATTAATAAATCGGTAATGACAAATTAAATTAATGTAAGATGATGATAATATGAAAAAGCTAAAATTAAGATTTTGAGATATTATTAGATGGGAGTTATTTTACAAATGGAGACAAAAATGAAAAAGATTTATAGCCATACAAAAAAAACCCTTTAAAAAAATTATAAATAAATAAATAAAAAATCATAACTCCAAATTTAATAAAAAAACAAAATAAGTAAAAACACAAAAATGTTTCCACCGTCTTCCTCGTTCTTAAAAAAAACTCGAAAAAAACACAATGTTATGAAAAAGACCATTGTGTCTTTTTGTTTATCATTGTATTTTATGTTTATTTTCGTCATTGATTGTGTCTTTTTTCCTTAACATTGTGTCTTTTTTCTTGATATTGTGTTATATTACTCAATATTGTGTTATATTTTGTTCGGCCTTGTGTTATATTTTGCGATTTATTGTGTCTTTTTTTAGTTATAATTGTGTCTTTTGTCTCTGCATTGTGTCTTTCGGAGATTTTTTTTTAATAAGAATGACGAGGGAAACATTTTTGGTTTTAAACTTTTTCGTTTTTTATTTATATTTTGACTTATGATTTTTTTTTATTAATTTTTGAAAATTTTTATAAGAGGTTTTTTGTGTGGCCACAAATCCTTCTCACACATCTCATTTTTGTCTCCCTTTGTATTTTAACTTTTCCCTATTAGATGAGCCTTTACATGGATTCTTTAAGACCTTTACCAGTACTATTTCCAAAATTAACAACCTGCAACAAACGTTAATATGAAGCATATTGGTCATGATATTGGCACACTCTTCTATCTATTTAGACACCCACAATATGCTCCATATTAGTCAATATGAAGCATATTGGTCCATATCAAACTGATAAAACAAACAAATGTTAGTGCTGGTCTGGCAGCTTGGGCTATATGGTCCATGTTGTCATCATTTGGCCAATGTTGGAGTTTACCAAATGGCGAGGAAATATGTAACATCTCGGATTTTTCGTATTTGTATTCGTTTATATTTAAACCGATTTGGGAATGTAATTTGGATCTTTCGAACTATTTAGAACTTGTATTTATTGGTATTTAACTTGGTTTAACTTATTTTATATTTCATAACTTTCAATCATGCCAAATAGTCCTTAGAAACTCTTAAAATCACTTAAAATGACTAAAAATGCATTTTCGAGAAGTACATGGACTAATTTTGCCAATTCTTTCCTACTTTCAATTAAATTAGTGAAACTTAAACTCTAAGAAATTTTATTGCAAATCACAAGTCGTTTTCTTGTTGTCTAAGCCGAATTTTGTTAGTTATTATACCCGATTTTCTCATTAATAGCTTATTTTGTTTCCTAATCAAGCGGATTACTTCATAATCAATTTATAACCTATTATACTTAATCAAAACACATCTCTAAACCCTAAAAACTATTGATTTCCATCCTACCCATATCCCACGAAATCCACCTTCTCCTTTATCAATTTCAACTCCCAAATTAGCTTGTAAAATTCCCAGAACCTAACAATCTTGCCAAGTTACCTTTTTGAGCCAAAAACGACTATAAAAACTCGAATAAACGGAAATCTAGAAAGTATTGTTAGGGTTCTCCACTTGACCCCAAATTTTATATGTGATCATATTATACCATACAGTTCTACACAAAATTTCATAATTTTTCAAGTAGTTTAAATAGTTTTCCCAAATAAACGTCCCTAAACGGTAATAAATTCGCAAATACTCTCGGATGGTCGAAAAATTTTTAGGGTTTTTGTATGGTTAGGATTGGTTTTTGGTAATCAAAGTTCATGTTTTATGCAAAAACTCATGTTAATCAAGCTTAAAATGATCAAGTTAATGGATTTTACCTTAGTGTTTATATGTGTGAGAAAGTCCAGAGGTTGGAGGTCCAGATTATACCATAAAATGAAGTTAAACATCTTGAATTGGTCTTAAATAAAAAAATTAAACTTGGGGGGGGGGGGGTATTCCAATATGGTGGCCGGACCATTTTGGGCCTCCTTTGGGCCCCATTTTGACCCACTTTCCTCGATTTGCATGCCTGAACATGAAATCCCGAGTTCACATTTATTTCAGGTTCGGTTTTTGGCAAGAAAAATATATCGGGTACGACAAACAGCGCAAAAACGAGTGTTTTTAAGCCAATTTCTTGTAAATTTAGAAAAACATAGTATTTGTTTGTAAAAATCGAAAATATTTTCACAGTAGGCTTAAAAGATTCCAAATAAGTGTTTTGTAGGTCTTTTATTTGGCTTAATGGATGATACAATGCTTATTTTATAACTATCTTTTGTGTTTAAAGTCATAGCGGGTAGTTAAACGAGTATATTTTTGTTTAACTGGTTTGCAATTGTACTAAGGCCATAACATCAATATGTTAGCTTATAATAAACGTATATCATTTATAGATTCCCCCTGGGATATTCGGGTCATAACCAGGCCCGTATGGTTATATGTTCGTTCGTTACGCAATAAGCGATTAATCGCTTATTCGATATGTGAATACTAAGGTGTACCCGGTTTTGTCATGAATGTCACATGTTTCAATATGAAACATCCACTATAACTAAACTAGAGAAAGCTTTCAACAAGTCAAAATTGAATAATTCATCTCAAGAGAAACAAAAACCAACTTTGTTTAAATCTATAAAATTTGTTAATTCCTCTGGATTGGAAAATGTCTCCAAAAGTACCAATCTTGAGTTTTACAAGAATAAAAACGCGATCAATATGGCTGATTCGAGTTAAGCACCTAAGGTTGTTACTTTTTTCAGCCTGAAGCTACACACATACTAAGTGTAACACCACCAACATTTATTGACACAAGAATGTGTTTCATTTGTGGTGAACATGGGCACGTTGCCAAGAAATGTGGATCTAAGGTTAAAACTTCTAAAACTTCTAAAAATGTAACCAAGGAATCAGTTCCTCAGGTTAAAAACATCATGAAAAGACAACCTGTGTAAGTACAAGTGGATAATTCACACATAATGTTTCCTAATGGAAATCCTCGAAAAGTTGTTCAAGTTGATGAATCTAACGTATCTCACAGACCGGTTGAGTTTGTGCAACCACTTTGTAAGAATTCAGATATAGGTGTGATTAAGGACAAATATCTTAACCAAAATTCGAAGAAACATTTGATGTATTCACAAGTTCCTCAATCACATTTGAAAACGAAATTTAATGTATTTCAAAAGGAATCAAAGGAAGAGCCCAAGACCGAGGCCTGGGCTGCCTTTTTGAACTAATCGTTTACCTTGTTGTGCAGAGTATATGTTGGGCTGTATTTTGTGGTTTATGCTTGTAGTATTGGATTTAGTTTTTTGGCTTAGTTGGGCTTTTGTATGTAAACGAGATCTGTTGATCTCGGTGGGCTTTAGTCTGTTTTGGGCCCAGTTGGTAGAATATATATTGATGTATGTTAACGAGATTAGGGTTGTTCGTTCAAGTATTATTATTCACCCGTGTAAGTTGTTAAGGGCTTAAGCACCCGACGTATAATATACATGTGTTTTGAAGCTTGTTTATTGGTTTTTACGTGTGTTCTTATTTGTTACTTACAATTGGCTTGGTGATTAGTTTCCGCCTAATCATTGAGTATCTTGATATCACATTGAAAGATCTGTCACGGGACTTACAGTTGGTATCAGAGCATATAGACCTATTCTAGGCTCAGTTATTGGTGATATCAAGGATTCTGTCGTTGATTTACGAGGGTGTTTTTGGTTGAAAATTTTTGGATCTTAAAGAACTGTTCTTCGTGTTCTTCGGCTGGTGAGAAGTTTTGTTTAGAGTAGATTTTGGTAAATCTTGTGTTTAATTTGAATCCCATCTTTCTCGGGATTCAGTTAAACATTCAAAATTTACCATATCTTGAACTATTCTTAGTTTTCGGGAAGATTTTGAAGTTTTCGGAAGATTTTCAAGGTTTTCGGGAAGATTTCAAGCTTTTGGAAAAATTCTCAAGTTCTCGGGTTGTTTTTGACGTTTTCGATCAACTTTCTGCATTTTCGGAAGAATTTTGCTGTTTTCGGTCAATTTGTCAAGTTCTCGGTCAAGGATATTATGGATCAATTAGGTGTTAGTTGTCCTCAAATGCAACACTTCATCAAGAACTCGACTCCATCATGGGGACTACCACTCGTGTGCCCCGTCTACTGACATCAGAAGGGTTTGCTGAGTGGAAATTCATATTTGAGAAGTACGTGAAAGCAAAGGATGCGAAACTGTGGAGAAGCATAGTTAGAGGTCCTCAGGTTATTACCTATCAAAGAGAGGGTTCCGAAGAAGTGGAGACAAAGCCAGTTGAGCCGTATACATATGCTGATTTTGACATTGTTGAGCAAGATGAGAAGGCTCTAGCTACTTTGACTATGGCACTTTCACCTGAAATTGTCTTGGGATTTAGAGAGTTGAATTCTGCTAAAGCACTCCGGGAGGCTCTCATTGAAGTGTTTGAAGGAAATGAAGACATGAGGAGAAGCAGGCAAGATCTCCTAAGACAACAATTCAACATGTTCAACTATGTTTTAGGAGAGTCTCTTGAAAAACAGCTTCACCGGTTCATCTCATTAATCACGGAGATTAGGTTTGCAAATATAAACCTCACATCTGCTGAGATCAACAAAAAGCTAGTCAACTCTTTGCCACAGAGCTGGGATTTAAATGTGGCTGTTATTAAGAAGACCAAGGATTTGGCTAGACTGACTCTCTCTGAGGTGATGGCGATTATCAAGGCTTGTGACATGGATGACAAGCAGCGTGCTATCAATCATGAAAGTACCTACAATACTGCTGGTTATGGCGTTAGGGCTAACAATGCTCTAGTTTCACAAGACAATTTCTCACTGTTCAAAAGTCAGCCAGCTCAACCGCAGCAGTCTCAGCAGACCTTCTCCATGTTCAAATCATCTCAAAGTCAACCCGTTCCACAACCTACACCAGCTGCTACTGTTTTCTTTCCACAACGAACTCCTGCACCAAAATCACAAGCTTCTATGGCCACCTCCAGCCAGTCTCCTATTCAAACTCCTATCATTTCCAAAGAGACTCAAGAGAAGATAGCTTTAATGGCTGGTTTTATGAACTACAATAATGCTTTTCTTGCTGGAGACATGGTACAACCCGTTGTGGCTGCTGAGCTGGATCAGATACACCCTGATGATGTGGAGGAGATGGATATTTCTTGGCAAATCGCCATGGCTGTTTTTAGAGCCAAGAAGTTCACTAAGAGGACAGGCAGGAACAACTGGAATGTGCCTGCAAATCAGAAAGTGGGATTCAACAAAAGTTCTCTGAGGTGCTACAACTGTCATGAGCCTGGTCATTTTGCTCGTGAGTGTACCAATCCGGCTAAGGAAGGAAATAGAGAGAGGGCAATGGTTCTGGTAAATGGTGGAAGAGAAGAGAATGTGGCTAGTTCGAGCACGGGTGAGCGAGGTTTGGTGGTTCAGAACTTCTCTTGGGAAGATCGGATGGCTGCACTGAACTTGAGTGATCAAGTTGCAAATTTTGCTGAGATGGATGCCGAGGAAGAGGAAAACGAAGCAGAGGAGCAGGTCAGGGATCTTCAGCATGCCTCATGGCCTTCACCTCCACCAAACAAACTGAGGTAAGTCTTGTACTTTGTTCCCAATCGTGCATTCATATGTAAATGATGAGCATTACAACACTTATGAAAATGTAAACAACTAAATATATGTGGACCCGTTCCTATTGATACAAAATCAATGTACTTGGGTAAATGTATGATCATACTAGATGAGAATAGATGAGGATGAGATACCAACCACCAAACATAAAATAAACACTTAAGTACATAGAGCATAGTCATAAATCATGCAATAATCACACATAAACATAAATTGAATTGTGTTTTGAATAAATGAGGAAATAAAACATGAGTAAAGCTAATAAGGTATACATGCTACCCCCAAAATATAAAAGATGGAAAAAGGGGGTATGTAAACTCACCTCAACGAGTGGATTAACGAAGATGGGATGGCGATAAGATTATGATATAAAGGTCGAGCTTCTTGGGGTGTGTCGAAAAGAGTTCCTAGTTTTAAATGTATAATGAGTAATAAACAAACAAGTACAATAAATTAAAAAAAAAGAAAGAAAATGACGGATTTGGGATGTTAATGGTCGCGCTATATATTTCTTTTATTATAGGCTATAAAAATGGTACAACACTGAAAACGACAAGAATCATTATTATTATTATTATTAGTTTTGATTTTCCAATACGCAAGATAAATATTCATTGTTGAATAAAATAATTATATAATAACATATATTTATTAACGGTGAAAGTTAAACGAAGACCTGTGTTGAACATTTAACATCGTTCAGTTCTGATGACACCACGAGCTATCCTATTTTATGAATAATAAAATAATAAAAAAATTACTCTAATCACAAAATGACTAACGAAATGAAATAAAACTAGATTGCTTTAGGATTTCTAGGTTTCGGTTTGTTAATAGGGGTCTTGAAACTATTAATAATGGCTGGTTGTAAATTTTAAGGAGAAATATTTTATAGTTTAATAACGAACATCGGGTAAGTGTCTAAGCGTGACCTCCCGGTTTGACATAAATAACGTAGAAGATTAGAGATAGGTTTTAATATAATTTTGTTAATCATAATATATATATATATATATATATATATATATATATATATATATATATATATATTTGCTTATTTTAAGAGTATATAAATGACATAATAATAAAAAACTAAATTAGGGTTGGTGGGATTCGAACCCGGGCATAGGGCCGGTTCGGGTCCCCACCATACATGCAGTAGCCAGTTGAACCAGAGGGTTAGTTGTTCATAGCTCATTTTCAGAAAGTTTAAATAGTGTTAATGTAATTAAATCCCCAATTAACATAAACCCTTGATTCAATTCATTCCAGTTAATCAACAATACACCGATGATGAATAAAATTGGTTAAGGGTTAACGATCCCCAGTTAAAAACAAACTAGAAGCATGATTTAATTACCAGATTAGGTGATGAATAGGTACAGGTCGACGAACTAAGGCTTGCGGCTCAAACTCGAATTCAAAATGGCTATTGCCGGCTTCGTATGTTGCAATTAGGTTAGGGGTATGAGTCGTGATGGTGAGGGGATGGTGTGCACGAGTTTAATTGTATTTTTATCACGTATTTATAGTGTTTTAAGGGCGAGTTAGGCCGCGGTTGCTAGGGTCGTAATTACAAGTTCAATTTGCTGTCACATACTAGTTTTAGAGTGTCGGTGGAGTGCGATTAAGGTAAGGAATCATTTGGAGATGCCAATTTCCTTGGTTAATCCGTGGATTGAGTAGCAAGAAATAAGGGGGGGGGGCGTACAGCCGGCGGAGAGACGGTGGGAAGGGGTGGAGAGAAAAAGGGTTTTAATTTAATTGCATATTGGTCCTAAACAATGGGATTGGGTGCGTAATTGGGTAAAACTTTAGTTAGGGGGTGTTTTTGGTAATAATTGATAGATGTTAACAATTTAAACTTAAAAATCAAATGATAAAAAGTTTTAACGAGTGTGAGATCTTTTATTGATAAAATACTCATTTCCAAAACGGGTCTGGTTTCGAGTTTGAAATTTGATTAATGTTACAGTATTCACAAATTTTTGGAAATTTCGTCCCGAAATTAAAGAAAACATAACGTAAAGGATGAAAATAAGGGTCAAGAGAGAACTTTTCGTAATTAGATGTATATTTTTATTTATTTATATAAAAATAACACAGATCTTTGAGTGGCCTGAACAACGCCACAAACGGAAAATATGATAAGGACACTTATATATAGGATGTACCAGCGGCGTATCCACCATGTCTTTATCACATCGATATTTGTAATGTTATCCAAGTCACCCTAGGTTCTGAGTTATGACACACAACCGTATTCACTAGGAGTTCCACGCGAGGATTTTGATAATTATGCCTGCACTCATTATTATTTAGATCGTCGCATGATGCACATAGTTCATCCCGTTGTGCGGGTTCGAAAACAAGGTAAAATGAAACTTTCTAAATCGATATTTGAATGGGATTATTCGATCAAGAGCAATGAAACTACATAAATACGTGAAATTTGATTGCCATGAATAAATAGTAAATAAACTTTGAAAAATATAATGAAATTGCTGAAGTTAACAATTGAAAATTATAACAACAAAATGAAATAAATTAGATGGAGGAAAATTTGAAATTAGATAAGTAATTTACACATTCGATGTATAGAATACTTGCGATGACAATAATATTCACAAATATGTATTCACATAGATAGGTTCACACAACAAACGAATCACATGATTAATGAAATATAATAATAGATGAGGCTAGAAATCAAGATTATAAAATCGGATGAGTAAATAGTACTATGGTGAGTTTTGAGGAATTCGGGTAGCCATGTATTAAAATATCGAAAGAAAATTTTTACATATGATTCCTATTAGATAACTATGTATAACACATGTTCATAGTCCCAATTTCAAAACGTTTGTAGGAAATCGGTCATAGGTAGTTCATGATACAAATACGGTACTATTAGATGACCATGCACATCGCTATGTACATAGTCCCGGCAATAACCGGTCATAGACCACTTGAAATATGATAATAAATTGCGTAACAATAAATTGCGTAACAATAAATAGTGCAGTAAACGATATAATGGGAATATATGAGAAATTGAATTCAATTATAAATACCCATGATTCTCATTCATAACAAAACATATTTAATTATTCATAACAAACTTGAGATTAAGTCATTACACTAGGTTTAAAACAAAAAGAACTTGATAAAATAAACGTATGTTGTGTAGCATGTATTCTTGAAAGGTGAGACTTAAACTTGGGAACCGTTGATGTAACGCGCATGTCCTTGAGTACCTTGAATAGCTTGGTTAACTTGAGGTTGGTTGGGTGGGTATTGGTTGGCTTGAGTATTGGGATTAGGTTGGGCTTGAATTGCTTGAATGGGTTGGGCTTGGATCGTTTGAGATTGATTTACTTGGGCTTGGGTAAAATGGGTTGGATAAACTTGGCTTTGATAAGCTTGATATTGAGTGGTTTGGGTTGGGTAAGATTGAATTTGGTTCATGTGTGCGAGTCTTGGGCATGCATTGCGGATATGGCTAGGATCTCCACAATGGTAGCAGGCTCTAATAGTTGGGGTTGCTTGGGTAAACGGTTGAGCATAAGATAAAGCTTGGGGTTGGGCAAGGGGTGATGTAAATGGTTGAATCATCGGTTGTTTGAGTTCTCGACATGTGGTAAAGAGGTGACCAAAACGACCGCAATGAGTGCACTGACGACACTTGAGGTTAGGCGAATGGTGGAATTTTCACGTATCACATAAAGGGTGAGGTCCTTTGTAGGGCTTCTTGGTGGGTGTGTTGGGATTGAGATTGGGCCAGGACATAATTTTAGGAATTTGACTTTCTTTTGTTGTTGCGGTAATGGGGTGATTTGTTGTTGTGTTTGGAGGATTCAGGCTTAGGGGATTCGGTCTTGGACTATTTAGCGTGCTCGGTCGCGGGCTTATCTTTGGGCTCTTTGGATTTCTTCCGCGTCAAGGTCCGGGCCTTAACGTGGTTCTCGGTGAGCGTACCGGCTAGGTAATGGCATCATGAAGTTCCTTCGATTCTCGACTTAGTACGGAATCTTGGATTTGTATCGGCAAACCCATGATGTACTTGTCAATGGCACGCTCCAAGGGAGTGACCATGTGAGGGATGAGGAGGCTCAATTCGTGGAATTGGTCGTTGTAGGACACATTGTCACCACCTTCTTGTTTTAAATTCCAAAACTTTTCTTCCAACTTTTGGAGTTCATTTCGGGAAAAATTCCTTGAGCATGAGTTCCTTAAGGTCATCCCATGGCAAGGCCATGGCAATCTCAGCCCCAAGGGCTTTCTTTTTGCTATTCCACCAAGTAAGGGCACTCAATTTGAAAACGCTTGAGGTGTTTGTGGTCTTCTTTTCTTCCGGGCACACACAATGGAGGAACACGCTTTCCATATGCTTAAACAATTGGAGGAGGGTGGTAGCACCCTCGGTCCCAAAGTAGTCGGTCGGGTTAGCATTCTTAAATTGTTTGAATGAGCAAACAATTGGGTTTGGGTTTATGGAAGCATTCACGGTTTGGAGTTGAGAGATGAGTATTGGGAGGGCTTCTACGATTCCCTTTGTAATGCGGGACGACATGTTGCAGCCAGAGTTGCCAATGCGACGGTTATGATTGATGGGGCGGGAAGAAGACATGCTACAAGGACGAAATTTTGAAAAATTTATTAGATTTTGGGATACATTTTTATAACTATGCAAAATTTCCAGTTGTTTTGTTGTGAAAATTCATGAGGGTACAAAATAATTTTTTTTATTAGCCTTAACTTGGAGTATTGATAATTAAATGAAATGGTAAAATTTGAACGATGGGTTGATATGTACATGAAAATAATCATTCATAACAAAAAAAAAAAAAAAAAAATTTAAACCAAAACAAAAAAAAATTTTCATTGTTGAAATGTCCATGTATCAGCATGGCTTAATTTTCCAACAACTTATTTAAAATTGATTGAAATCTAGATAAGGGCGTTGAGATGAATGATTGGAGTATCCATGTATCACCATGGCTTTTCCCACCAATTCTTTCAACTAAAACTTAATAAGGAAGAACCGAGTTTAGCCACGTATCACCGTGAATTCGGTTATGATTTAAGGATGTGATCATCACATGACCACGATTGATACAATGAGGGTAGTAGATTCACGAACGTTTGGTGTGATACGCTTTGGCTTAACAAGTTTCACACTCACACCTCACCCTCCAGGAAGGCAACCAGGTCTCGTGGCAGATCGAGATTTGTGCGCATTGCACTTCCTTTGGCTCGCAAGCCTTGGTGTCAAGGGATTGGTGTACAGGTGTGTCCTCCTTTCAGTTACTACGTATCCGTTACACGAATCATCCTCAAGGAGAAAGGAGTAAAAATGGTGGGAATTCTTAAGGAATTTCCCAATTTTAAAATAATAACTATGGTTTTGAAAATAATTTTGAGAGTGAGGCGTAGCCTCGGAATTATGTGTGCTTTGTGTACAAGAGTAATATCAAATCATTAAATAATATTTAAGCTACCGCAATCAATCATATAAATTAGGGTGCAAACACGTAAAGGCATATCATGTATAGGGACCCTAAGCATGCTACTAGGTTGTTATATCTAACCACCTATCTTATAGCCTTCGGCTCTGATGCCAATCTATCACACCCCGACCAAAGGCGGAACATGCCGGGGCGTAACGTGTTGATTGGACAGTAGCTCAAAAGACACTAATTAAAGCGAAAATAATTATTTAACTCATTAACATTAAACAAGTACACTAATTCAATAAGTAAATAAATCATAACTTGTAATTTGAATAATTATCTTAAGGTTAACTAACTATCTTCGATCTTGAATATATCAAATACTTGAACCTGTAACATGTATAAAAATAAAATTTGTCAAAACGAATGTTGGTGAGAATACATAAGTTTTAGTTGTATATATATATATATATATATATATATATATATATATAGGTAAATCACAATTCATATGTAAATGGTGAGCATTACAACACTTATGAAAATGTAAACAACTAAATAGATGTGGACCCGTTTCTATTGATACAAAATCAATGTACTTGGGTAAATGTATAATCATACTAGATGAGAATAGATGAGGATGATATACCAACCACCAAACATAAAATAAACACTTAAGCACATAGAGCGTAGTCATAAATCATGCAATAATCACACATAAACATAAATTAAATTGTGTTTTGAATAGATGAGAAAACAAAACATGAGTAAAGTTAATAAGGTATACATGCTACCCAAAATATAAAAGATGGAAAAAGAGGGTATGTAAACTCACCTCAACGAGTGGATTAACTAAGATGGGATGGCGATAAGATTATGATATAAAAGGTCGAGTTTCTTGGGGTGCGTCGAAAAAATTTCCTTGTTTTAAATGTATAATGAGTAATAAACAAACAAGTACAATAAATAAAAAAAAGAAAGAAAATGACGGATTCTGGGATGTTAATGGTCGCCCTATATATTTCTTTTATTATAAGCTATAAAAATGGTACATAACTGAAAACGACAAGAATTATTCCTATGCATTATTATTATTATTACTATTATTATTATTAGTTTTGATTTTCCAATACGCAATATAAATATTCGTTGTTGAACAAAATAATTATATAATAACATAAAAAAAACTAAATTAGGGGTGGTGGGATTCGAACCCGGACATAGGGCCGGTTCGGGTCCTCACCATACATGCAGTAGCCAGTTAAATCAGAGGGTTAGTTGTTCATAACTCGTTTCAGAAAGTTTAAATAGTATTAATGTAATTAAATACCAAATTAACATAAACCCTAGATCCAATTCATTCCAATTAATCAACAATACAGCGATGATGATTAAAATTGGTTTAGAGTTAACGATCCCAGTTTAAAATGAACTAGAAGCATGATTTAATTACCAGATTAGGTGATGAATAGGTACAGGTCGACGAACTAGGGCTTGCGGCTCACACTCGAATTCAAAATGGCTATTACCGGCTTCGTATGTTGCAATTAGGTTAGGGGTATGAGTCGTGATGGTGAGGGGATGGTGTGAACGAGTTTAATTGTATTTTTATCACGTATTTATAGTGTTTTAAGGGCGAGTTAGGCCGCGGTTGTTAGGGTCGTAATTACAGGTCCAATTTGCTGTCATATACCAGTTTTAGAGTGTTGGTGGAGTGCGATTAAGGTAAGGAATCATTTGGAGATGCCAATTTCCTTGGTTAATCCGTGGATTGAGTAGCAAGAAATAAGGGGGGGGGGGGTGTACAGCCGATAGAGTGATGGTGGGAAGGGGTGGAGGGAAAAAGGGTTTTAATTTAATTGCATATTGGTCCTAAACAATGGGATTGGGTGCGTAATTGGGTAAAACTTTAGTTAGGAGGTGTTTTTGGTAATAATTGATAGATGTTAACAATTTAAACTTAAAATCAAATGATAAAAAGTTTAAACGAGTGTGAGATCTTTTATTGATAAATTACCCATTTCCAAAACGGGTCGGGTTTTGAGTTTGAAATTTGATGAATGTTACAACATCTAGAAGATCCACAAAAAGTACAAACTTCATCTTTCTTCTTGTCAACCCAAAACAACATGCAACCATTAGGACATGCATGGATTTTTTTCTTATCCTAATCCCATGTTTTAGGTAACATTTTTCCTTCAGGTAACAAATCTTTTAAAAAGTCTAACAACATAGACAATGATTTGTTACTACATCCATTTACACATTTTAAATGGTACAAGTGCACCACAAACGATAATTTGTTGTACTTGCAATTCGGGTATACCATTTCTTCAGCTTCCTTGACAAGGTTATTAATAAAGCTTCCTCTATTGTTCGTCTATTGACTATTATTGGAAGTATTCTCATGTATCTCTTCTTCCGTTCCACCTTCTGGTTGAAAATTTTCATTCAACATTTCATTCATTTCACGGTGAAATACTTCTTCCTCGTTAAGGGCTGTGCTCGTCGATGTAGTTGTTGTGTCTTCCCCATGATATACCCATTTCAAGTATTCTGGTCGAAAGCTTGCACATAGCCACATATGAGGTGATCCAGAACAATCTGCCTACTTTGAAATTTCATGTTTAGACAATGTGTACATGGACACTTTATCATGTTCCCATTCACACATGCTCTCTCAAATGCAAAATTCAAGAAGTTTGACACCTCATTAACAAAAGTTTGACTTGCTCATGGTGCGAAATATCCATGACTAATCAAAATAAAAAGTAACAAATTATTATCACAAATGTATATATATAAATAATCATCATTCAAATACATAATACCATACATAATTACAAACAAACAATTAAGGTGAAACTGAAATCCTATTAAAACTAAACAATCATCAGTAGTTAAAACCAAACAATATAATAAGGTGAAACTGAAATCCTATTAAAACTAAACAGCTAATTGAAACCCCTCGGTTCAGTCTCAAATTAAGGTCAAGGAGTAATTAATTAATTGGCATTTCTATTAAAACTAAACAATCATCGGTAGTTAATTAATTTCCATTGCTAATAAACATAAATTATAAATTAATTTCTAATCATAACATGAGTAATTAATTAATTGTCAATCGTAATACTACACATAATAAAACAATAGAAAGGAAGAGATCAGTGTTTTAATATGCATTGGCTGCCGTCGATTGATAGGATTAATACCGAGTTCACGGAGGATGACGCCAACGCGCGGACCGGGTTCTGATGACGCTGATGCGGCGGATCAGAGGGCAAGTGGTGGTGGAAGGCTGGTTAGTTTTGGTTTGAATTTTCTTTTTCTTTTTGTTTTTTTTGAGTGTCGGTGTGATAAAGTGACAACGGGACTCGATTACAAAACTTTCAAGTCCAATCTTCCACCTAAATCGTTGGTATATTATTTATTATATTGAACTCAAAAGTTTATTAAGTTTTGCAAGGGTCAGCAACATTTAAGGTATCATATTTATTTATTTATTTATTTAATTGTGTTTATGCTGCCTTTGTTTTTATGTGTTTAAAATGATATTTGCTGCATTTTTAGGATTGCAAACTTGATACGTGTTTATTCGTCCCACTCGTAATCGACTGTTGATTTGTTTTATATTGTTAAATACGTAATATTTTGTTTGAAAATGCTGATTAAACTTCTTTTTGAAGTAATTAGAGGCTTAAAACTAACCATATAAGAAAACACTCTTGATTTTGGACTATATGAATCTGCAGGGTGGGTCTGGATTGAAATTTTTTAGTTCCATTCTGTTTTTAAGATTTTCTTGAACATTTTATCGGTATTGTGGTCTTAGTTACATAAATGAAGTCATATTGTTTTTGTTTTGGAGTCGGATAGTGATTTTAAATGCGTTATCTTATAGTCTTTGGTTTAATTGTGAAATAATGTTGGTAGCTTAGGGTTTACTTTATAGGTTTTTTTTTGATTTAATTGTTTAATTGAAGCTTGGCTGACTGTTTTAACACTTTTTTTTTGGATTTGCTCTTCAGGAATAGAATTCTTTTTTTATTTTTGGTTTTTAATTTATGATTAAAAGATATTTATTTTGTTGTTTATCATAAACAAAAATAATTGAGTCTCTTTTTTTTTTCGGGTTGTTTTCATTGTAATTACTTGTGTTGATTATAAAATTGTAAGTACTTGCATGATGTACCTGCTACTCTCCTTTATGGTTATTTGTTGATGTTCGTTTTTTAAATAAACGAACATGAACACGAAATATGTGTTCGCAAAAATGGCATACGCAAAGTGATATTACAAACCTAGATTAGTGGCACAAGAGCTAAATGTCATTAAAAAAGCGTGACACTAGATCGTTAGTGGCATACAAAAAGTGCCACTAAAATCATAAATTAGTCGCATTAAAACTAAATGCTACTAAAAATGTGTTATAAACAAAGATGGCATACGTAAGGTGCCATTAGAAACCTAAATTGGTGGCACAAGAGTTAAATGCCATTAAAAACGCGTGACACTAGATTTTTAGTGGCATACGCAATGTGAAACAAAAACCATAAATTAGTGGCATTAACACTAAATGCCACTAAAAATGTGTTATAAGCAAATATGGCATACACAAAATGCCATTAAAAACCTAAATTAGTGGCACAAGAGCTAAATGCCATTAAAACGTGTGACACTAGATTTTAGCGGCATACGCAAAGTGACACTAAAACCATATATTAGTGGCATTAAAAATAGATGCCACTAAAAATGTGTTATAAGTAAAGATGGCATAAGCAAAATGCAATTAAAACCTAAGTTGGTGACACAAGATCGAAATGCAATTAAAAACGCGTGACACTAGATTTTAGTCGCATACACAAAATGATACTAAAACCATAAATTAGTGGCATTAAACTAGATGCCACTAAAAATGTGTTATAAGTAAAGATGACATACACAAACTGTCATTAAAAACCCAAATTAGTGGCACAAGATCTAAATGCCATTAAAAACGTGTGATACTAGATTTTTAGTGGCATACGCAAAGTGACACTAAAACCATAAATTAGTGGCATTAAAATTAGATGCCACTAAAAATGTGTTATAAGAAAAGATGGCATACGCAAACTGCCATTAAAAACCTAAATTAGTGGCATAAGAGCTAAATGCCATTTAAAATGTGTGCCACTAAATGGCCTTTTATTTGTAATGTTCTCAAATGACCGCTGAGAAAAGAAAAGCTAATGAGATAGAAGTAAAGGCATATTCTACTTTGATAATGTCCTTATGAGAGCATATTTTCTATCAATTCTATCATATCAAGCAAGTTGCTCCTTTTTATCAAATATAAAATTAAGAAGTATGGATAATACTCAAGAAGGCAAGAAGTCTATGCTGAAGTTTCAGTATAAGGATTTTCACAGAATTCTAAATGAGACTGTTGAAGAAATGTTGACCAGATATGTCTCTTATTGACTATGATGGATCAGTATAAATTGCATGGAGATGAAATGGATATGATTGATACTTTGAAGATTTCTCTTCCAAAGTCATTCTCAACCTATGTTCTTTTTTATGAAGAGAATCTTATTTAGACAAAAAAAAAATCTTATTTAGACAAAAAATAAATATAGATAATGAATAAGAAAAAAGAATTCGTTTTGAACAATAGATGTCTTTCACATCCAACTATAACAACAAGTAACTTTTAAATGGCAGTTCCAAAAAAACGTATTTCCATATCAAAAACCGTATTCGTAAAAATATTAGGAAAAGGAAAGGATATGGGGGTGTCGTTAAAAGCTTTGTCATTAGGGAAATCTCTTTCTACCGGTAATTCAAAAAGTTTTTTTGTACGGAGTCCTGGAATAGAAGTCCTAAAACATCGGAATAATCAGAATGGATTTTACTAAAAGAAAAAAAAAAGTCTCAGAAATTTGTTAATATCAAAATTAATCTAAAATGAACAATTGGCAGTCCCTGTTCTAATCAATATGAAATAAACCCTTCATTTCAAGAAAGAATTCTTTTGTTTTCGAAAAAAAAAGAGAATCAAGAAAAAAATACAATTTTTTTTGATTTATAGTATATTTTCACTCAAATTTTGGTGGTGGGGAGTCTTCTTTTCTCATCAACCATTACAATTACAATAATGAAAATTTTTTCTATTTTTCATGAAGGCAAGATATAAGATTTTTAGTTCAAATTAACGACATGTGGCTTTTAACCCAACTCAAGCTGAAGAAACTTATTCAATGGTCACTGCTAATCACTTTCCCAAATCTTTGGGGTTGCTTTTTCCAGTAAATGTTGATTACGTTTCTTTATGTTATTTGTACCAGTAACTGGTTTATGGATGAGTGCTCTTGGAGTAGTCGGTCTGGCCTTGAACCTACGTGCCTATGACTTAATTTCTCAAGAAATTCACGTGGTGGAAGATCCTGAATTTGAGACTTTCTACACCAAAAATATTCTCTTAAACGAAGGTATTTGTGTTTGGATGGCGGCTCAAGATCAGCCTCATGAGAACCTTATATTCCCTGAGGAGGTTCTACCCCATGGAAATGATCTTTAATGGAACTTTAGCTTTAGCTGGTCGTGACCAAGAAACCACCGGTTTCTCTTGGTGGGTCGGGAATGCCCAGCTTATCAATTTATCTGGTAAACTACTAGGGGCTCATTTAGCCCATGCATGAAAGAGTGAAAAAGTGCTTTCGTTGTTTTGGAAGAATAAGCCTTCGTATCTTAATGCACATATTTAATTTATTCGAAGCTATTAGAGCGGGATTCACTTTTTGGGGAATACGAGTCAAAGCAATAACATGAATATTTTTAGTTCATAATCGTTGGAGAGAAAGTTCACTAGTAGACCTAGGCAGAAGTCATTTGACTTATTCACATCCAGATCATGAATGCTTGGATTCCATATTATGTAAGGAGACATTGCTTTTGCTAATTAGAAATGAAGGGTGATATAAAGTAGGTCTTCATCTTCAGGCATCATATTCATAGTTAGTGCATTCATGCTATTTAGCAGTTCTGGCTCCATATCAAAGATATCGTCACTAGCATTAATATCGTCAAAACCTTGAAACTTTTTATCCAGGAATTGGTTCAGAAATACCGTAATGAAAGGAAGATAGGAGTTTTTTGCTAGGTATTTGACCAAATAAGATCGTCCAGTTCCTATAGAACCTATCACTAAAATACCCCTAGAGAGAGATAAGGCCAAGCCGAGCGGAAAAGGTTTTCCATGAGATGGTAAATGAAAACTATTAGCCCCACACGAAGTTTGTGAATAAATGATTGTCTGATAATGAGCAAGGAATATCCGTCATTTTGCTAATGAGGATGTATTGAACTTATAATTCATTAGATACTTTTTATGAATGCCAACTAAGTCTCGTAAGTAAATTGCTCCCGGTTGTTCAGTCATTTGATAACCGAATTAAAAATGGGTATTTCAAAACGTCGGATATCAAATGCATCGATTTTGAATAAAATTGATAGAGTGTGAACTAAAATGTCATGGTTCATCTAAGGCTAATCAAGAGCCTTACTTATGTGATGAGTCAAAGGCTTTGGAACAAACAGAGCCAGAAGCCGATATTCTTGATAACATGACACCCAAGACCAAGTGAAAGATCATCGATCCCTTGGGAGTGGGTATCTATTCTTGATTGTTACTTTGTTCAGCTCTCGGTAGTCGATGCACATTCTCATTGAACCGTCTTTCTTTTTCACAAATAGCATCGGAGCTCCCCATGGTGAAGAACTCGGTCTTATGAATCCTTTTTCTATTAGTTCATCTAATTGCTTCTTTAATTCTTTCATCTCCATTGTAGCTAATCTATACAGGGATCGAGCAATAGGTGTTATACCCAGTACTAGATCTATTCTGAACTCAACTTCACGCTCTAGTGGTATTCCTGGTAATTCTTCTGGGAAAACATTAGGAAATTCTAAGAAACTTGGTACGCCCTCTATTTTCTTCTCCTTGGGTTCTTCTGTCACACATGCGATGAATGCTAAGAATCCTTTACATAGACATTTATTAGCTTTAATCGCTGAGATTAAGCTAACGTGACCAGCATCCTTGTCTCCCACAATTTGGATGGCCTTTCCATTTGCTGTACGAATTTCAATAGCTTTCTTATCGCATAAGATATGGGCTTGGTTATCGGATAACCAATCTATACCTAGGACGATATCAAAACCAACCAGTGCCATGGGCAACAACTTAACAGGTATGACATGTTATACTAACAAAATTTTGCCATTCTTCAAGACTTTGGTTATTCTGACTAAATCACCATTGGCCGTTTCGACTATGAGGGAGTTGTATAGCTTATCTAAGGGTTCATTTAATAAACTACAAAACCTTTTATCTATAAAACTTTGATTTACACCGTAGTCAAACAAAACCCTAGCATAGACGTTATTAACGAGAAACGTACTGGTTATGACGTCCGGTACTTCTACTGCTTTCTGAGTGTTAAGCATAAAGACTCGTGCATTTCCTTTCTTGGCCTCATTCTTTATGCCACTACTTCTTACACCGTCTCCTCCAGTCTTCTTCTTCGGGCACTCAGAGTGAAAATGTCCTAACTCACCACAACCATATCAAGTTATCTTATTCTTCCAACATTCTGTTGGATGACCCACTTGCTTACAATTAGTGCAAGTGACTAATTTATCAAAATTGCATTTCCAAAAGTGTCTTCGATTGTAAGTCTTACATACCGAAACTGATGACTGGGAGTCCTTCTTTTCCCCACCATACTATTTCTTATTTCCCCTATCATTCCTCTTGAAGATAACTTCGTTCTTAAAGATTCCCTCTTTCTTTTCTTCTTCACGGGTTCTGATAAAACCGTTCATCATGTAACCAGCCAATTCCATGGCCGAATCGGTGTTTTGAGGTAGAGATGATCTAACCATATCTCTAATCTCCTTTGGCAAACCCCAAATATAACGAGTGACCTTGTTATTTTCTTGTGTTACCAAGTGCTGGTACCAACGTACAATACTCCATAAATTTTGTATTTTAATCCTTTAGATTCGTACCAACCACCTTGTGGTTCAAAAACGTGGTTTGCATTTCATCCTTCTCGCTCATTGGGCAAAACTTCCTGATCACGAGATCTTTGAATTCTTCCCAACTTAGCTTGTACATGTTTAATCTACCCTTGACTTGTATAAGGGTGTTCCACCATTGTAGAGCTTCACCTTTAAATATCGGAAGGAATACTGAATTGCTTCTTCTTCAGTACACTTACTTATAACAATAACGGCTTCTGTCTCTTCAAGCCATCCTAGTACAACAATAGCACCATCGCTTCCATAAAAGTCTTTAGGCTTAAATATCTGAAACGTCTTATAACTACAGCCTTTCTCCTTCTTTCTTTTCTTAGGCTTCTTTTCTTCATAATCACTATCAGCGTTAGAGCTGCCATATTCGTCTTCATCTCTTTTAGACTTGTTAGATCTCTCTTTGCTCGATGATTCTTGCTTGTTCATAGCCTCAAGCATTGCCGGGAAAACTTCGGCAATTCCTTTTGCAATAATATGTTGCATATCCTCCTCCTTTCGAACGAATTGATTGTTAGCATGAGGGGTAACATTTGTTTCTGATTTTTAGTGGTTCGCTTTAATCTTCCACTCGTATTACTTGAGGGTCCGCTACTAACGTCAACATTTGAATTTCCTCTCTTCGGCATACTATATGTAACATTTCGGGTTTTCATTTTATTCTGTTATCTTGTTTTATCCGTGTTTGAACGTTATTCGGATCCTAATTTCTATTAAGACTTTGCATTTATGAACTATTAAGTTTCTTTATATTCACATTGAGTCCTTCATGTTTACTCATTGTTTAGTTACTAATTATATCATAAAATATTCATAAAATGACCATTTAACAAACTAGAGGGACCAAATCTGCCATTTATGAAATCTGGACAGTAAGGACGCCGGAGCGCCGCACGGTGGTGATCCACATGCTGGCCGCGCAGCGCCGTGGAGGAACTGGACAGGTGCTGCATGTTTTTGTTCATAATATCTCGTTTCCTAACTCGTTTTGGCATAAAATCAGTTATTTTTTAGCATGAATCACGAGAAGTAAGGACCAAGTAAATGTATTATAGTCAAGATACAAGTCCTAATTTGTTATTTACTGCCCAAGAACGAATATTTATGATTATATTCCTTGATTCTTTCATTAAAACATATTTACTTGCTTAACAGGCCAAAAAGACTATAATTAGTTCGGTTTATGTTTTCCTATATAAACAACCATTAAACACCTGCCACAAAACTTTACAACAACCCTAGACAATACCTCTCAGCTATCATACTTGCTGCCCATCTCAAATTTGCTCGGTTTTTGGTGTTTTTGTTGAAGAATCGTTCATAACCGGTTGACTTTGCTAGTCCAAGGACCTATGACTCGTTATATCTCGTTGTTTGTTCACATTCCGGGTAAGTTGTCAACTGAGTTTTTATTTATAAACATTCTCTAGTCGATAACCTTCAATCAATTTCTGAGATTGAAGGGTATTGGCTGGTTAATTACTTTAAAACTTGATAAAAGGGCAAAATAGTCAATATGTTTGACTTCTCGTTCGGTTCAGAAGACTTTTCTTCTCATAATAAAATTTTAAGGGTTCTGACCAAAACCCGACTTCCGAATCGAAGTTCGGATTCTGGTCAGACTCGACTCGTTTAAACATTAAAATCGACATAACTCGAGTTATACACATCCGTTTGGATTGATTCCAGCGGCATTAAGTTCGTTTTTACTTATACTTTCATATCATTAAGTTTCGGGTTCTGTTGGATATTCTCGTTCGGCACGTTAATCGGAAGACCTCTTATTTATTCTTAATATTTTTATTAACTCGCTTATTATTAAGGTGAGTTTTGTCATTCCCCCGTTTTCACATATTTTCAAACGTTTTGGGGGCGTATACGTACTTACAGTATTTCATATTATACATATCTTAACATTAGCAAACGTGGTATTGTGTATGAATTGCTAGACATAGTTGCTAAATTGATTACTTGTTTAATTTGCGCTTTCGGAGAGGTCCACCATATTCTCATTATAGTATGATCCTACGATCGTCTAGTTTTAACCGGGGCTCGATTCGCTTGGCAATGGTTCGCTTGACACTTTATTTGCTCATTGGTTTGGTTTATTTACCGCTTTACTTACGTTTTGCTACTTTTCATATATTTATATATCATTGCAAAACTAATGGCATGCTCACTCAACATATTTGTTGACAAACCTATTGTATTTTCTACGTATCTACAGGTTATCGTTTGATTTGAAGTATTGGATTTCTAGATGATACCATAGGATTTATCAAGTTCTATTTAATTTAAGTTATTGAATTGTTTCCATTTTTGTTATGAGATATTGACATGGATTATATGGTTTATTTATGGATGTTATATTTGGTATATAATAAATTAATTATTAGATATTGTCACCATCATTGTATGATAGTTACCTCGATCTATGAGCAATCCTGCTCACGCCCCGGCATTTCCGCCTTAGGATGGGGTGTGACACTATGGACGAGAAATAGGAGGTAGGTATTAGTTAATGTGTCTAATAATCCACTAGATACATACCTATCTTATCCTTAATTTCATAAACTTAAATTGGTTAAAGCCTAAGTATTTTTGTCAAATACTTAATTCGCTAAAACTGATGGCTCTGATACCAACCTGTCACACCTGGCCTCAGGGGCTATCCGTGTAACCAATAGTTGGTACCGGATTTGTTAATTTGTCAAAGTTTGATTACTTGACGGAAAATGTTTAATAAAATATTTACTTTCATAACATAGGGAATTAAATACCCTTTTTCATTTTACAAAATTACTTGCTTTATAAAACAAGTTAATATGCTTCGTTTACAAAATTAGCTGAGCCATCAGTTGTATTCTATGCCTAGTGATCTTCTATCTCCACCCGCATATCCACTTCTATACCTTACTCCTTGTTACCAGAAAACACTTTGAAAAAAATACGTCAGCTACATGCTGGTGAATAATGCTGACTAGATAAAAGGTTTTCATAATTCGTTATGACACAATCACCAATTGCGATCTACGACTCAGTGGGTCTTAATCCCATCTTATCGGAACTAAACATACGCATAAACCACTTAGTGGACGGTTACGCGCCCTAGAGACAGTTACTTGCCTCATGGTCAGTATGTCTGTTGTGTGCACACCACAGATCATATATGTAAGGATCCTGACACATGTGTATTTTAGCCTGAGTGTATAATACTACCTTGTATCAACACGTTTTAGAAGATTTGAACCAACCATCATGCAAATACTTTTCTAACTCTTTACATATGGATAACCCTCCAAAATCTAAAAGAGTAAATACTTTAAAAAAATATATATTCATGATATTAAAAAGGTTAAGCGTGTTCACCTTTTGATCAGTTGTTCAACTAACAATTTCTCTGTGTTTGATGAACGATTACCTCGGACCTAGAGTTCGGGAATAATAGTTTAATAATTTATCTAGATCGAATGATCTAGCTTTAGACCTTTAGTCCAATTTATAGCTTTAAACCTTGGTAAAACATTTCTTTAAACTTAAAAGTCATTTTTATTCAAAATGATTACTTTAGTTCGTATAACGTTTGGTGTGGCATGCTTTTGCCTAATAGGTTCGAACACTCTCATCAAGCTCTCCAGGAAAGTAAACGGGTCCCGCGGTTGATTGGGATTTATACGAATTACTTTCCTTAGACAAGAGACTCGACTACCTGTATTGTCGCCCTTCTAGTTACTACATGCCCATCACGCTTTTCTGTTTAATTATCTATATATATATGTATGTATGTATATAAATATATATTAGTGTTTCTTCGTTTAGAAGAAATTCAATTAATAGTAGTCTTCGCATGTAAAACTTTATGTTTCTTAGTAATAAAGAAGCGTTTATTTTGTAAAATTTTATATATATAAAATGCTTAACTATATCTAGAAACTTTTCAAGGTTTAGGCTATACCCTCGACTAAGATCTAAGCTATGAATTAAAATATCTTAAACATAACTCTTACCTTAAAATGGGTATAATGCTTAAGGACGAACGAAGAGTACTTTGACTACACGTAGGGTCTCGGGGTATGAAACGTCGAAACTCGATATCGGTGTCGGGACTCTAACTCGGTGGCACAAACTTCGAGAGAGTGAGAGTGGTTTGGTGTTCGGGATTTCAAAAATGAGCAACCCATGACCACTATTTATAGTTGAAACTCACGCCCTCGGTTGGATCATAGCTCGCCACCATTCATTCTTATGATGGCATGTGTCCTTTCATGTTAACATGTGGTAACACATGTTATTCCATATAATTAGTCATTGGACACATGTCGATGTCATTCGATTAGTCATCGAACATGTGTTGCTTCATGCGACATGTCATTTTGCTTCATGAGAGTTTTATATATTTATTTTAGCTAAATGACTAATTGGTCCCTCAAATTCCTAAATTGACAAAATTGGTATGGAAAATTTTGGGATGTTACATCACAGGACAATAAATCCTCACTGGTTTCTTGTGTCTCAGATTCAGTTTTCACTTTCTCAACAACCTCGGGTGGTTTAACAACAGTTTTTGCCACCCAGTTTTGACTTACAGATTGTCTTTTGTTGTAAAAGGATGTTTGACTTGTCTTCAAAACTTTTGATTTTGAAACATCATATTTAACAACCTTTTCATGTTTAGCTGACTTATCACGTTTTATGATTTTTACAGTTTCAGAAACACCTAATTGTTTCTTCTCAATCACATAACCTAGTCCAGTTTTCTTGGTGAATGGTTTTTGACATGGAGCATGATCATTCTTAAATCGATTGGGACATGCATAAAAAACACGCCCAATTTCATTACAATTGAAGCAACGTCTCCGGTCAATAAACTTATTAACTTGAGATGTTATTTCAGATTGCTCACGCTCAGCCTTTTGTTGATAAAACTCTCGATTTGTTTGATTTATGAAAACAGTTTCCTTTTCAGATTCCGAGGTTTTACGATGCACAAAGACAATAGGATTTGGTTTAACATGATGAGATTGCTTGTCATAAAAGCTTATCTTAGCAAATCTCTTCGTGTTAACCTGATTTTCCCTTTGATTAACATTTTCAAAGCTTTTACTTTTAACACTTTCCTCATTCAACACTGATATTGCAACTTTGTTTCCGGTTGTTATGTCACAACCAGAACTCTAATTTTCGGACTTTTCAGATTCAACACAATTATCATTATCAGACTTAGTGGTATCATGTAATGGAGTCTCAATTTCCACATTTAGTACCCTTTTCAAACCCTTAGGTTTGTTTGGAATATAAGCATTCCACATTGGTGGAAGCACAGCATGATAATCCACACTTGATGTTATGTTCTCATTCACATTAACCTTGGCTTTTGGCGTAATATGTGATCACGAAAATATGATGAAGCAACATAACTCACCAATTTCAAGTTACAATTTATGTCTCAATCTTAAGTGTTTGCAACTCAATTTTGAGAGCTGCATTTTCATCAATGTGTCTGTTAATGGCAATTTGTTTATCTTTAACAGTATGTTTTAACATGGAAATTGTCTTTTGAATTTGTTGAATACTTTCCCGCAAATTCTTTTCTCATTTTTTCAATTTCATATAAGCCTAATTAACTCTATTGGGATCTAATAACGCTTGATCATACTGTCTTTTCAACTCTTTAATTTCAAGTGGCTTAAACTCACACTCATCACATGGCAATTCACATTTTTCACAGATATTTGAGTTTAGAGTTACCTGATGTGCCATGAGTGCCTGATCTGTTGCAGAACATTCTTCACTTAATATATCAGAATATTCATCGGTAGTATCTTCAATCAAATCTTCAACAAACTCCTCTATTACCTCAACAGATTCCTCCTCATCACTTGAATCATTGACTTCAGCAATCACATCTTCTTCATCTCCAAAGTTAATCATGCTATGAGGTACTTCTTCTCCATTAAACCAACCTGCAAAACTTTCTATGATATTAGGAGGAAATAATGAAATCAGATAGTCAGAAGGAACCTCGTGAAGTTTGTCATATGTTCGTGGAAGTTCGTCATCTGAAGTACTTTGATCAACTTCTTCAACAACCTTGTCACTTTCTTCAATCTCATCCTTGAACCCTTATCCGTATCTTGATCATTAATCACTTCATCCTCAACCAAATCTTCCACATTGTCCTTAACCACATTCTCAATGTTATCATAAATCACATTCTCAATCTTATCCTCAATCACTATTTCAATCATAACCTCTTGCTTTTACTCATCAACCATTTTAGCCACATTTTCTTGGAACACCAAGTCATTGAAACCCTCATCTACTTGAGCTGTACCGGCCTTTTGTTGTGAGGTTGATGCTTCAGTTGGTTTCTTGCCTTTTGATGATTCTCCCTCGGGATGATGATATATTGCTTGCTCGTAGTAATCCCTCCCAAAAGGATTTGCAGCATTATCCTCCTCAATCTTGCTTGTGCATTCCCTTTTGAAGTGTCATTTTTCTTTATAATGAAAACATCTCACTTTAGACTTATCAAAACCTAATTTTGATTTCTAACCATCTAGTACATTCCTCCCAGTGATTTCCTTGAACCTTTGGGCTCTCCTTATCACACTTGTCATGCACCACCATATATCAATCATTTCCATTTCCTCTGGATCAATTTGGTCATATTCCTCTTTTGTCATTTATAATTTCCAATACAACCAGCAACCAGACAGTCGCATGATTCCAATACTGATCCAAGAAATGCCATATGCTCCTTTACAGTGTAAGTGGTCATGTTTCCCGTATTCTTCAGATTTACAGCAATGTTGCACTGTATAACATCAGAATCTTGTGTGTTTGAGGCTTAAGATACTGGAATTGTTCCTAAGTAACAACTACTATAATGTGAAGTAGTAGTAACATTGGTTATAAAAGCTTGTCCAGTTTGCTCTGCACAAAATGCTGTGGGAATCTTAGGATTTGAAGAAGTAGTAGATTGTGAACCTTTGAAATATAACCCAACATTCTATGAAACTGCTGTCGATTTAATTTTATGCTTTTTCCTCAGCCCCAATTCATGTGTTATCGTATCGTACCTCGACAAATTTGTTATCGTATTTTTAGATGACATTCTGATATACTCGTAAACCAAGAAGGAACACGAGCAACATTTACGAACCATCTTTGTATTGTTGAGACAGGAAAAGTTGTATGCCAAATTGTCAAAATGTGAATTCTGGTTACAAGAGGTACAACTTTTAGGGCATGTTGCTAATCGGCACGGAATCCATGTAGATCTAAGTAAAACTGAAGCAATTAAAAATTGGCAAGCCCTGAAGTCATCGAAAGAGATCAGCCAATTTTTGGGATTAGCTGGGTATTTACCGACGCTTTATTGCTAACTTTTCCAGTATAGCCCAACCTTTAACCCTTTTGACCCAAAAATATCGTGCTTATGATTGGGGAGACGAACAAGAAGCGGCTTTAAGATCTGAAGACACTATTTGTATGGCACCAAATGATAGTATACACTTACCACAAAAGCATACAACACATATTTGACCAGAAAGAATTAAACATGAGGCAGAGGAGATGGGTAGAACGGTTGAATGACTATGACTGTGAAATACGATACCATCCGGGCAAGGCTAATATAGTACCAGATGCCTTGAGTAGGAAAGACAGAATCAAACCTCTACGGGTCCGAGTGTGACATCTGCCCCGATCCGACCCGACCCAGGTACCCGTTTCTCTGACCCGATCTCTTTCTTTTATGATTTAGTATTTATTTATACTTATATTTTACTTTTAATAATAATATACTTTTCCTTCCCGCCTCTTTCTCTCTCTTTCTTTCCGCCGTCCCGTCCCTCTTCTTCTCTCTTTCCGCCTTCTTTTCCCTCTTGTCGCCGTCCCACCCTTACGCCTTGTTTCCCTCTTTTTTTCTAACTCTTTGCTTGTCCTTTGTTCCTTCCCGCCTAAGGTTGTCTGCGCAGCTCCACGCGCCAGACTCCCTTACAAGGAATCCTGCGTGAAGACCACCTGTACAGCGATTCGCGAGACGAACTCTTCTCGCAGCGCGCTAAGAATTGTAATTCTTCTAGCAGCGCGCTAAGAACGGTAGTTCTTCCCGCGACGTGCTAAGGATTTGTAGTTCTCGCAGCGCGCTAAGAATCGTAGTTCATCCCTCGGCGCGCGAAGAATTATAGTTCTTCCCGCGGCGCGCTAGGAATTTTAGTTCCTCCCGCGGCGCGCTAAGAAATGTAGTTCTTTCCGCGACGCGTTAAGGTTAGTTCTGTCTGCCTTCGCGCTCGCGCTCTCTTGACCTTCTGTGTCTGCCTTCGCGCTCGAGCCTCCTCGCGCTAAACCCCTTTGAGTTTTCTTCTGTTTAATCTAGCCGTTGCTTTTGAGTTGTCTTATCTTTTGAGCTGTTGACCTAATCTGCTTTATGTCTGAAAAGTTACTTTCGGCGCAGCATGCGCACCAACCCCATTGGTTGGCAGATAAAGTGACTGACATAATCTTTTGAGATCTGCTTTTGCCATGCTTGACCTGTACCTTTATCTGATCCGCCCATGCTTTTTACTGTTCCCTGACAGCTTTATCTTGCTCCCTGCAGCTGCCATATCTTTTGATATCTTTTGCTTTTGGATTCTTATGCTTTTTGATATCTTTTGCTGATCCTGTTAAAGATCCTTTCCCTTTTTCTAGGGATTATGTCTCCTAGGGTTTTCCTATAAATAATAATAATATTTTCATAACACTACACACACAAAACACTTAATCTCTCCTGTTCTCTTGCTCCTTGCTCTCTCTGCCGTCTTCCTCTCTGCCTCCGTCTTCCTCCCTGTTCTGCCCTGCTTTTCCGGTAATATATATATATTATATATAATAATTTACTTATTAATTATGCTAACTTATAATCAAGACTTAAAACAAATCATTAAAACAATAATCTTGTTTATAGGTTAACTAGTGCTTGTTTAAAGTTGGTTCTTGCTTTATCTTACACCGCATCGTTTATCAAGTGAGTAATCTCGTACCTAATCCCTTTTTGCTTTTAATGTTTTGGGATGTTCATGTGTTCATACAAACTTAGAGTCTTAAACTTGTTTATGAGCTTTAGTCGCGCAGTATCCCATGTGTTGAGGACGTTTACTTGGCTGTTTATTTGTATGTGTGTATCATTAACCGCTTTGTTCGGCCTATTCCGCAGTTTTCATGGATCCATTAGATGAACACGGGAGACCTATCGTTTACGGTTTTCTTTGTTTACACTTGCACAGATGTTTTCTCGTTTTTGTGCTCAATTGGGAGCACGGATTGAACTATGAACTATGAGCTATGATCTATCTAGGCTTGATCACAATCTGATTGCACCCTTGTTAAACAACAGACATACACGTGTTGCGCGCAGATTTATTGTCATCTATGTATTGTATTAAACTTGATTTCTCACCAAAACGCAAGTGTTTGACGTTTATTTTAACACATGTTCAGGTTTGCAGTAGCCGTTTGGAGCTTGTGGACACCTAGGAAGTTTTCTTTATTTTGGACCTAGTTTAAAATGTATTAAGACAAGTTTTTGCTGTTCGAATATTATGATTTATAATATATTGATTTATGATGATTTATGTTATCTTGTGTTTACTCTGCGCGTGCGCGAATGAATGTATTTATTAAATATTGACACCCAATAGTGTCACGAGTAATGAAACAATATGTGGCGCCCCGATGTATAATCCGCCTTTGGTCGGGGTGTTACACCGAGCACTTGGAATTATTGTCCAAACTAGCCTTACCGAACAAACCCGCATTACCCAAAACGAAACATTAAAAGAAGATCACTTGGAAAATGAATACTTACATGGGACCGAACAAAACATTGAAGAAAGAACCGAAGAAATTTTATACTTTACATACCGAGTTTGGATTCCCACTCTTAACAACCTACGAGACTTGATCATGGACAAGGCACATAAATCCAAATATTCCATTCACCCAGGGTCATATAAGATGTATAAAGACTTGAAAGAGTATTACTGTGGCCCAGTATGAAGAAGGATATAGCCACATATGTCGTTAAATGCCTGACTTGTGCGAGAGGTAAGGCTGAATATCAAAAACCTTCGGGAATGCTACACCAACCGGAAATACCGCAATGGAAATGGGAACAAATTAACATGGATTTTGTAACGCATCTCCCCAAAACTTCCCTAGGGGGGGGGGGGAGTTTGTGAACTTTTTAAATATAACCATGGATTTTATAACGCATCTCCCCAAAACAAATTACCATGGATTTTGTAACGCATCTCCCTAAAACTTCCAGGTACACCTCAGTACGTATTTACCGATTAAGCAAATAAACGCGTATTACGTAACGATCGAACGATTAACCGAACGGGGGGGGGGGCATATATAAGTGAAATAAGTTTTATGTAAGCTAATATATTAGTATTATGGCCTTAGTTCGATAGCAATCAAGTTAAACGAAAACATGCTCGTTTAACTACCCGCTATATATTTAATCGCGAAAGATAGTTACAAACCATGCATTGTATTATCCGTTAAGCCGAAAAAGACTTACCAAACACTTAATTGAAATGTTTTAAGCGATCAGGGAAAATATTGATTTTTAAAAGCATATAGTATGTTTTATAAATTTACACAAAAATAGCCGAAAAACACTTGTTTTCGCACTTTTTTTCATACTCGACTTGTTTTTCACGCCAGAAACCGAACCCGAACTAAATTTGGACTTGGCTTTTCACGTTTGGGCATTTAAAGTTATTATTTTGGGCTAAAATGGGCCATGGGAGGCCCATTATAGCTCCCGTACGCATTAAGGGGTTTTACCCCCCTTTTAAGATACCTTTTATTATATGCTAACTTGTGAGATATTTTTAACAGCAAATTCATTAAAAACTTCTGGAGAACTTCTGCCTTTCATAAACTCTCAAAAAACCCTAAGTAAGAATTTCTTTTAATCATGTTTTTTAATTTGTTAATCAAGTTTAATTCAATATAAATATAGTTTGATTACCAAAAATCATTCCTAACCATGAAAAAAATCATAAAAATGGTCTACAAATATGTTTTGATCCTACACATAGTTAGGAATCATAATCATACTCTTTTTTGGCCATAAACATGAATTAAAGGGCTTAAGCGGCGTTTTTACGGTTCAAAAGTTCGGTTTTATACCCTAGCCGAAACTCTAAGTTAATGGGCTGTTATGTTGATTAAACTTGCTTGGTTTTTGATATAGGACCTATATCTAACTTGCATTGAAGCACAAGAACCTGAGAACTTGATTAGAAAGGCGAAAACGAACCAAAACCGCTAAGGTAATACCGAATCACTCGTTTACGGGCTGTTTAGGATTCGATTGTGATGTGCATATTGTTAGGTCATGAAATTTTTCAGGGACATCAGGGGCCAAATCATTGAGTCCCTGTTCAAATTTAATATTTTTCAACCATTCGAGAATATTTAGCGAATTTATTACCAAATTGGGGCATTTATTTGGGAAAAATAGTTAAAATGCTTGAAAAATTATGAAATTTTGTGGGGAACTCATATTTAGTATATTTTGATCACATATGAAATTTGGGAGAATTTGGAAAATTCTAAGTAAGTTTCGTGCATTCGGTTTTAATTGGATTTTCATAGTCGTTTTTGGCTCGGAAATGATATTTGGCAAAATTATTAGATTTTGGGATTTTTCCAGGTTGTTTCCAAATATTTTCTAGTCAGTCAGAAGTTTTGGTGGAATTTTTGGATATCGTTTGGTATAAACGGACGATTTTCGGGCTAAATATTACAGATAAAATGAATTTTTATAAATTAATAAACCAGTAAATAATTCCAGAAATATTTTTATAAAAATTTACATATTTTAATTGATAAGTTGCTAAATTTTTATAATTTAAGGATTAAGAAATAATTAATTGTGCTAATTTAAATGTTAAACAAATTCAATTATGATAAAAACGGATGAGTTCGTGATTAACGAACCTGTTGGAATATCAGAATACCAAGAGTGATCAAATATCATATTTTGTGATTAATAAAGTAAAAACGAACTTTTTATGAGAAACCCGGACGATTTGGATAGATTGTGTGAGTTTTTCTAAAATCAAACTAAATAATCGGAAACGAGCCCCGCAGCGAATCCATAACCCCAATATGTGATCTTTCTTTATAACTTAATCATTTTATTGACCAACACATTTACCCAAGCTTACATCCCTATAACTATTTTTTGAACGCGTAAACGAATAACTTGGCCCAGCTGGGAAAACGGGGAAACTGAGCCAAGTTCGGTTTTAAGTATTAGACATTGAAGAACATCACAATCTAAGCCTATTTACACTTTCTACGCGTACCAGCTATACTAAGATTAGATATACAGCCCAGTTTTGTACTGAGATTTTAATAATATTAAAATATTAATATTATTATAACATTAATTATAGGGACCAGTGATTACGAGTCAAGCAAAACCTGAACTGTTGTGCTACTCGATACTGATTCAACTGTGAGTTTCATGACCCCTCTCTTTAAACAGTTTTACGGACTTTTGGGGTGAAAAGTATGTTTGATTACATATACATATTTCAAGCGTTTAATGATGTGAATTATCTAAGTGCTATCACATGAAAGTCCCCACTAACACAGTGATTAACTTCAAGCTGATGGCTTGTGAATAGTACTATTGGTTTGATAAACCCAAACGGAATCGGCCTGGTTTCCGTGTCACATAGCGCCGTTTGCACACGACCATAGTTATACAAACATGCTATGTAGTGTTAGACATGGCTACCGGGCATGTTGTGGGCGGAAGGGGATCCACAGTGGTTGATTGGGCGTGGGAAATGGATGCAAGCAGCACAAACAGTCAACGCTTCACTGTAGCTTAGAAAAATTACATCATTTACATACATACATACATACTTATATCATAATTACAAGTGTTAACTTGTGAAAATTCATAACTGTTTTCTTGAAACTCGTGATAATCACGAACTCTAGTAGATGACCCATTTTAAACTGCTTTTCAGGTATACCAAAGTTGGAAGAATTTTGTGACTTGCTACGGGAAACAAGGTGTGGTTGATGCTATGTGAATAGAAGCAAGGTTGTTAGTAGTAAGATTAATTAGTTTAACGAACTAGTTCTGTTTGTATCGCCTAGATTGTAAAACGATGATAGAAGAATGTAATGTAACATATTGTAAATCAGTTTGTAATGTTTCTTTATAAACAATGTGGTTGATACCAATGGTGTCTGTTACATTCCCGTTTTATGCTTCCGCATTGTGCTAGTCGGGGTGTGACAGAAGTTGGTATCAGAGCCATTGGTTATAAAGGATTAGGTTATCCATTAGGGTACTAAAATATAACCGAAGGCTCGATTAACTCTGAGAAAATAAATAATAATTTAATATTATATACTAATGGATGCCGGGATGAACTTGTAGGGCAAGTGATTTATTGTGGTCCGGAACATAATAACAGATTTGCTTCTTCAAGGGAATTTGGGAAGAAATCGCGAAACGGGTGGGTAGGTAAAAATGGCAACATATGTGTATAAAAGGTAATACTGAGTATATATATATATGTATATATATATATACGTGTTTATCTGGAACAAGGTGTACGAATACGTTTACGTACTGTACTGTCGATAACGGTAAATCTTATTATAATTAATATTATATTCAATTATATTCAATATTAATTCTTATTATAATTAAAAATAAATTTTAATAATTTTTTAATAAAACTAATATTATATTTTATTATAATTAATATTAAAACCTGGCCTAATTAATTAACCTTCCCTATACTAGTTAGCACTAGCAATAAATATGATTATTACAATACCATTGTACAGGATATGGCAAGGAGCAATGACTACATACCGGAAGAGGAACCGGTGATATCGATAGAGGAAGAGGACCCAGAAGAGGATCCAAAAGAAGATCCGGAGGAGGATGAGGAAGAGGTTGAAGAGGAAGTAATTTGTAGAGTGTTACCCCGAAACGAGCCTGACCTATCTGGCTACAGATGCGATAGTTACCCATCCAGGTCACCACAAAGAGGCCAGAACGAAGTTACCAGCCAGTATCATTCACCCATTAGGGTAGCTAGATCACCTACTCCACCTGTCCATGTTTCCCCGACGACCTCAGTTGCACGACGAGTCCGACAGAATACTCGTATTAGGGTAACCCCGATTGACCCTACATAAGTCCCACTTAGATCTACCTACCATCAGGGAGAGCCTTCACGTCCTAAGAGAGGTACTTCACCTTCCCGTTCGTTGAGTATACCTACCTCTAACCCTGACCTCCAAAACATAGGAAACAACTCTTGGATGACTATCCTGACTGACCGTGTGATAGACCACTCAATAGCCATAGCTGACATTAACCAGGGAAGGAGAGATGTGACCAATTGTTTATTGACCTTACAACAGATAGTACTGAACTTGCAGTAGTCAGATGTTTACCACCGTTGGTGTTTGGATAAGGTGACAGTCCGACTGTGGAGCTGTTACTGGGTGATTATAGTTTTGTTATTTTTATATGCTTTTGGCTAGTCCATCGTTTGTATGGATAGATGTAGGATGCTACAAATCTATCTACGTGGTCTTTTGACACTCCATGTATGTATATAATTGTATGTTATGCTAACATGGAGCATGATTTTGTGTATTATTACAAGCACTGACCCTTAAAGGGTTATGTCTAGCAGTCACTTAGTGACAGATTTTGATATATACATGCAAGCATTGGCCTTTATTAGGCTAAGTCTATGTACCTTTTGTTATCAATGTACAGAACAGTTTGTGAAGTACCAGTGTGTTATTTGATTTATTATGCAACCTTTATTGTGATTCTTGTTACAATATGTCATACACTGGAATTAGTATTAATTGGCTTATATTTGATTATCATCATAGACTGGCCCCAAAGAAAGAAACCCCTATGACTGAAGCGGAAATAGCCGAGATGATTGCTCGTCAAATGCAGGCAGTGATCCCACTTATTGTAACACAAGTAACTGCCGGTGTAAATGTCAATATTCAAACAAACCAACAACCAATCAATAATGCTCCCCCAACCAACACTATAACTGTCATAAATAACATTCCCCCACCTAATACAAACACTGCTCCCAATGCAAATAATCCCCCACCTGATGCAAATAATGTCAACAACAATAATCCCCCTGTAAATACGAACAATATGGGAAACAATAATCCTCCACCGAATCCAAACAATAACAATAACAACCTTAATCCCTCTCGTAGAGAATACTCAATCAAAAACTTCATGGCCTGCAAACCGATTGATTTCAAGGGCACCGAAGGGCTAAACGGGTTGATTAAATGGATCGAGAAGACTGAATCTATCCTTAATATCAGCAATTTTCCACCCATGAGCATTGTCAAGTATGTTGCCTCTACATTTAATGATCACGCCTTAATGTGGTGGAATACTACAGTACAATAAAAGGTCAAGATACATTTAATCGCATGACTTGGGCTGGACTTCAAACATTGATGCTAGAACATTTTTGCCCAAAGAACGAAATACAGAGGTTAGAACACGAACCCTGGAGCATGGAAATGAAAGGAGCGGATCACCTGGGATACACAAACCGCTTCAATGAACTGGCTCGCTTAGTACCATGGTTAGTAACTCCTGAAGACAAACGAATTGAACATTATGTTTGGGGTTTAGCCCCAGAAGTGAGGAGTTTAGTGAATTATGTGGGTCACACATCGTTTGAAAATGCCGTGACTCAGGCCGGCATTGTGACATTTGATTTAATTAGAAGTGGCGTAATGAGAAAGGCTGGAGAATCAGTGGGTATGAAACGAACCGACTATGGGACGAGGTCATAAGGAGGGCAATCAAGCAAACGTGCACGTCCGACAATAAGAAATTATGCTATAACCGGTTCAGATAGGAAGCAAGACAGGTATAAGGGACCCTTGCCAAAGTGCGATAAATGTAATTACCATCATGTGGGAGAGTGCAGACTGCCGGTATGCCAGAAGTGTGGTAGAACTAGGCATTATGCCTCAAATTGCAGAGCAGGTACATAAATTGTGAACCGACTAACCCAAGTAACTCAACCTCGTCGTCCACAATCACCTAAATCTCAACCAATCCGTAAACAACCTATCCAACAAACCCCATTCGCAACAACCTACTGTGCCTGCTATGAATGTGGTAGTACTGAACATATTAGAAGGAACTGCCCCAAGCTGAATCCAAGAGCAATTACTAGACCGAACCAAGCACCGACTTCAAATGCGCCTAGAGGACGCACGTTTGTCATTGGGCTAGGAGAAGCACGACAAGACCCAAACGTGGTGACAGGTACATTTATAGTCTCTGATCAATATGCTTCTGTATTATTTGACACAGGTGCCGATAGAAGCTTTGTTTCCACTAGCTTTTTATCCCTTGGGAATATGCCTATTAGTGAACTAACAAATCCCTATACTATAGAACTCGCTAACGGTAACTCTATAAATGTCAACCAAATAGCCCAAAACTGTTCCATTATTCAAAATGACCACCCATTTCTTATTGACCTACTCCCAGTAGAGTTAGGAAGTTTCGATGTTATAGTCGGCATGGATTGTTAACCAAGTATAAAGCGAGATTGTGTGTAATGACAAGACAGTTAAAATTCCCCTTTTGGATGGTGAAATGATTGTGGTACAGGGAGAGAAGTCCGGTTCGATATTTCCTCTCGTGTCTCATCTCAAAGTGTTGAAGTGTTTAAGCCAAGGGTGTATGGCGTTTCTAGCAAAACTTGACCGTAAAGAAACCTGATGAAAGCACATAGAAGATATCCCCGTTGTACGTAAATACCCCGATGTCTTTCCCGATGATTTACCTGGATTACCACCAAACCGACAGGTTGTATTCTGTATTGACCTAATCCGAAGATCAGCCTCTATTGCTAAGGCACCTTATCGATTGGCTCCCTCTGAAATACAAGAATTGTCCAACCAGTTACATGAATTGTTAGATAAGGGTTTCATACGTCCTAGCTATTCTCCTTGGGGAGCACCGGTGCTATTCGTAAAGTAGAAAGATGGAAGTATTAGAACGTGTATTGATTACAGGGAAATAAACAAACTAACCATCAAAAACCGATACCCTCTTCCACGAATAGACGACTTGTTCGACCAACTTCAAGAGGCAAATTATTTCTCAAAAATCGACCTCCGATCCGGTTACCATCAAGTCAAAATCCAAGAGGAAGATGTGTAAAAAACGGCGTTTCGAACTCGCTATAGTCACTATGAATTCCTAATTATGCCATTTGGGCTGACTAATGCACCCGTGGTATTCATGGATCTTATGAATCGATTTTGTAAGCCGTACCTCGACAAATTTGTTATCGTATTTATAGATGGCATTCTGATATATTCGAAAACCAAGGAGGAACACGAGAAACATTTACGAACCATCTTGGAATTGTTGAGACAGGAGAAGTTGTTTGCCAAATAGTCAAAATGTGATTTCTGGCTACAAGAGGTACAATTTTTAAGGCATGTTGTTAATCGACACGGAATCCATGTAGATCCAAGTAAAACAGAAGCAATTAAAAATTGGCAAGCCCCGAAGTCACCGCAAGAGATCCGCCAATTTTTAGGATTAGCTGGGTATTACCGGCGCTTTATTGCGAACTTTTCCAGTATATCCCAACCTTTAACCCTTTTGACTCAAAAAGATCGTGCTTATGATTAGGGAGAAGAACAAGAAGCGGCTTTTCAATTGATGAAGCAAAAACTATGCCAAGCTGCGATACCGAGTCTTCTAGAAGGAACTGATGATGTAGTAGTTTATTGTGACATGCCCCGGAAAGGTTTAGGATGCGTACTTATGCAACGAAACAAGGTCATAGCGTATGCTTCCAGACAGTTAAAGGTGCACGAGAAGAATTACACTACTCATGACTTGGAACTGGACGCGGTTATCTTTGCACTTAAGATCTGGAGACACTATTTGTTTGGCACCAAATGACAGTATACACTGACCACAAAAGCCTACAACACATATTTGACCAGAAAGAATTAAACATGAGGCAGAGGAGATGGGTAGAACTGTTGAATGACTATGACTGTGAAATACGATACTATCCAGGCAAGGCTAATATAGTAGCAAATGCATTGAGCAGGAAAGACAGAATCAAACCACTGCGGGTTCGAGCACTTGGAATGATTGTCCAAACTAGCCTTACCAAACAAATCCGCATTGCCTAAAACGAAGCATTAAAAGAAGATCACTTGGAAAATGAAGACTTACATGGGACCAAACAAAACATTGAAGAAAGAACCGAAGAAATTTTATACTTAAAAACAGGGTTTGGATTCCCACTCTTAACAACCTACGAGACTTGATCATGGATGAGGCGTATAAATACAAATATTGCATTCACCCAGGGTCAGATAAGATGTACAAAGACTTGAAAGAGTATTGCTGGTGGCCTAGTATGAAGAAGGATATAGCCATGTATGTCGGTAAATGCCTGACTTGTGCGAGAGTTAAGGCTGAATATCAAAAACCTTCGGGAATGCTACACCAACCGGAAATACCGCAATGGATATGGGAACAAATTACCACGGATTTTGTAACACATCTCCCCAAAACTTCCCGAGTTAACGATGCAATATGGGTGATAGTCGACCGATTAACCAAATCCGCTCATTTCCTTCCAATTCGTACCACTTACACAACCAAAAAACTTGCTCACATTTACATCAACAAAATCGTATCCCAACACGGCGTACCGTTTCAATCATCTCTGTCGTGATAGCCACTTCACCTCTCGTTTCTGGCAAGCTGTACAGGAAGCCTTGGGAACCCGAATTGATTTGAGTACAGCCTACCACCCCAAACTGACGGTCAATCCGAGCGAACTATTCAAACCTTAGAAGATTTACTTCGTGCTTGTCTATTAGACTTCGGGTGGGGACTGGGATCAACATCTTCCACTGGTTGAATTTTCGTACAATAATAGCTATCACAGTAGCATTCAAGCAGCCCCATACGAAGCGTTGTACGGTCGAAAATGTAGATCACCCCTGTGTTGGACTTAGGTTGGAGATACCCAAATTACCGATCTGACTTGATTCAAGAAACCATTGATAAAATCCGTAAAATCACTAACAAATTAAAAATCGTCTAAGACCGACAGAAAAAACGTTGTTCTTTGAAATAGGCGATAAAGTTTTCCTCAAAGTATCCCCGTGGAAAGGCGTCATTCGATTCGGTAAAACCGGTAAACTAGCTCCGTGATACATTGGACCGTATGAAGTTATTTCTAAGATCGGTTTGGTAGCCTACTGACTGAAATTACCTTTGGAGTTAAGTTCTATTCATGATGTCTTTCACGTTTCGAACCTGAAAAAGTACCTTACTTACGAAACCGAGATCGTACAACTAAAAGATTTGAACATAAATGAAAAACTAAACTTCCTAGAGGAACCAGTGGAAATGTTAGAGTGGAAAATCAAACAATTAAGACACAACAAAATCACCCTGGTCAAAGTTCGGTGAAATTCAGAACGGGGTCCCGAATTCACATGGGAGCGAAAATATGAATTTAAAAAGAAATACCCGCACTTGTTTCCAAATAAAGGCAAAGTGGAATAATAGAATTTCGGGGACGAAATTTTCCAACAGGGGGAGAATGTGACATTTGGGCCAAAACCAGGTACACCTCAGTACGTATTTACTGATTAAGCAAATAAACGCGTATTACGTAACGATCGAACAATTAACCGAACGGGTCTGGTTATGACCCAGATATCCTGAAGGGGCATATATAAGTGATATAAGTTGAATATAAGCTAATATATTAGTATTATGGCCTTAGTTCGATAGCAATCAAGTTAAACGAAAACATGCTCGTTTAACTACCCGCTATATATTTAAACGTGAAAGATAGTTACAAACCAAGCATTGTATTATCCGTTAAGCTGAAAAAGACTTACCAAACACTTCATTGAAATGTTTAAAGCGATCCGTGAAAATATTTTTGTTGGGTCGGATTTTTGATAAGAAAGATTGGAATCTTCTCAACCTCCTCAGAAAATGGCTAAGTATGGACTTCGAGCAAGCTTAGGCAATCGAGTATGGTTTTACTACTTCGAGCAAGGTCTTCAGAACCTTAAATGGTTGATTCTTCTAAGTGTTAAGGCTTCGAGCAAGCTACACTTCAACGACCAAGAGTATTCTTCTATCGAGCATGGATTGCCAATTCGCAAACAGCTTGATCATGCAAGTTTTAACCAAGTGTTACGAGCACAGGATGATCGAGCACATGGGGACAAGCTTGGATGCAATAAGAAGATGTCAAGTGATCAAAGCAAGGACTTCAAGCACAGTTTAGTTCCCGAGCAAGATTTACATCCGAGCATGCTAAAGATTGCTGAATAAGTAAAGCTGAAGACATCAAGAAGAATGAGCTTGCTCGATGGACTAGTTCGAGCAAAGCATGGACAAGTCAAGAAGAACGAAGCTTACTGGAGGAGAATATATTCTCCGAAAGAGAATATATTCTAAGTAAAATATGCTCGAAGACACTCATTGAGCATACCTAGCATAGTGAGTATGCTCGAGCAAGATTGTTACCTTGCTCGAGGACTCAACACTTGTATTATTTTCTATTTCATTATGTAATGATTAGGAACTTCTAGAAGGAATGTCAGGGTCTATAAATAGGGTCCTAGGTTTCCATTTAGGACACGACTTTTAACACAGCGCTCTGTACGGAAAACATTCTAAAAGAATATTCTATTGTTTCCTTGTATAGCCGCCACTTACGCCGTCACACGAAACCCTAGACATTCCTTACACTGTTCCATTGATGAGTTATTAAATACAGTGAATCTTTGTCTTGAAATCGTTCTTACTGATTATTCATCTACGTTTCGTGCTTGTTGTTTATTCCTTCACTCCTTTGTTCCCACTTGCTGGATATCCTGATTCCGCTGGGATATTCAACAGGCCTTTGGGTAAACAGAGTTGGTGTGTTCTTGTCAACCTTTCGAGGTTTCACCCGACTCACGGTCCTGACAAGTGGTATCAGAGCTTGAGTAAGCTCGCTGAAGGCCACGGGATAGAAGGTGTTGAAGAAGCTTGAAGCTTTACTTCATCTTCACTACTGCAAACTCCAGATCTACTGATATGGAAGACCAAGAAATTTCCACAAACAAGATTCCAAGGTTACTCGGACAAGAAAACTTCATAAAATGGAAGGTGCTGTTTGAACCACCGGTGAACTACAATGACCCAGAGCTGTGGACTTCCATCACCGAAGGAAACTACGTTCCTTCAACATCTCCAAACAACAACGCAACTGTTGAACTGAAGATGAAGAAGAGAGATGATAAAGCTCTGTCTATGGTGAAATTAGGGCTTTCTTGGGAAATTCTGACAACTGTAAATCATCACAAGACTGCAAAGGATATGTACGATGCAGTCATTGAAATGTTTGAAGGGAACACAAAATTGAGAGACATCAAGAAAGACAGATTCAAACAGTAGCTTGATAGATTCAAGTTTAAGGAAGGAGAAAGACTAAAGTCAGTTTTGCAAAGGTTCATGATGATTGTGAATGAAATTAGAACAACAGACCTTCATATATCTGATTTTGATCTAAACAAGAAACTTCTATCATCTCTGTCTGGTGAGTGGTACACTGCCAGCAAGTTCATCAAAGAAAAGGCCAGTTTTCTAAACTTTAAATTGGATGATGTGATTGCCTTTCTCAAGGCTGCAGAACATGAAATGATTGAGAACCATATGATTCGAGAGGACAAGCCAAGCTTTCAAATGAACAATGCTCTTGTAGCACCCATGGGCAACCTCTCAATCAAGAATCAACAGCATATTGTTGAGGAACCATCAGAAACAAACTCATCTTGCAGTAATCAATCAAGATTCAATGTTCAGCTGATTGAAGATGACACACCATCTCCAGCAAATGGGCAGACTACTTTCATGCAACACAACCCAACTCAAGGAACATACTACCAGGCCTTGTTCTCCATGTTCACTGAGTCATACCATGCCTTCGTGGCTAAGAATCTGATAAATACAAGCATTGTGCAAGAAGGCCTAGAACAAATAGATGCTGATGATTTAGAAGATATGGACATTAAATGGCAAGCAGCTATGCTAGCAGTGAGGAGCAAGAGATTGTACAACAGGATAGGTAGAATAAGCTTCAATGGTCCAACTGAAAGAATTGGATTTGACGAATCGAAGGCTATCTGTTATAACTGTCAACAACCTGGACACTTTGCAAGAGAATGTAACATGCCAAGGCAAGCTAGAAATCAATTGAATCAAAATCAATTCTACTAGAACCAGAATCAAAATTTCCAGCAGCAAAGAAATCAGATATCCAACCAGAACCCCTACCAAAATCTAAACAGACCCCAACAACAAATCAAAATAGAACAAATCAGAACAATGTGAACCAGCAGAACAAATCACAATAGAACAAATCAGAACAATGTGAACCAGCAGAGAGACCAAGGAAATGTTGTTGTTACCAGGGTACCTCAGGATTGGGAATTTGATTGGAGCAATCATGCTGCTGAAATGGAGAGGGAAAATGTTGCATTTATGGCAAAGGTGCATGACCAGGCTGAATCTTTAAATACACAGGTACAATCTGGTGTCTCAATTTCTGATCTTCTTATTACTATTGATCAACTTAATCAGGAGATTGGAAAATGGAAAATTGAGTGTGGGAGGAAGGAAGCCTTTCTGAATGCGTATGAAACAAGTGAAGCAACCTATGAAAGTCAAATCAAAGGACTTGAGGATGACTGTATGATGGCATACCAGACCCAATCAAGAATGACCATTGAAATTGAAGGGTTGAAAAAGATGTATGCACAAGAAAAGATGAAGAATGTTGAATTGCTAATTCAAATGGATTTCTTGAAGAACCTTGTTTCTACTGGCAATATTGTGGGATATGTTGATAAAATGACTGAAGAAGAGAAGTAAAAAAAGGTTCCATCCCCTTTTTGTGACAGCTACCCACAGAAAGTAGACAAGGAGAATAGAAGTGAATACCTTAAGCAGTTCAAGAATGTTTTTGATGACAAAGAAGAGTTTGTAAAGCAATATGCTGATGTGTATGTAGACCAGAATGGAGAATTTGCAGTGAAGAAGGGTGGGGAGCCAGAATTTGAGAAGAATGACAAATTGGTAGGAGAAATCAAGAAGTGGAGTGAGTACTCTAGTGAAGACAGCAATTGCAGTTGTGGAAGCTCTAAGTCATCCAAGGGCAAAAAGAAGAAATGATCAAGCAAAAAGAACAGTGAAAAGATTTCTCTTCTTCCAAAGATGACTCCAAAGATGAAAAGGCATTATGAGAAAATGAGGAAAGAGCATGTGGTATTTGACACCTGTGCTAGACCACAATCTGAGATCAAGAATAGAACAAAAGAAATTGTGAAATCCACTTGTGATTAGTCACATCCACCGATTTACCTAGTTTTCTCTAATCATGAGTTGTTTGATTTTGGGGATGTTGATTATGTGCCAACAAGAAGATATATAAGAGACGAAGAAGGAAGCTCATTGAGAACTTCCTCCAAGCTGAAGAAAATTGTTTTTGTCAAAGAAAAATATCCACAAACAATTGAAATCAGTGAGCCAATCAAGATGGATTTCTCCAACACCTTGTGTCCAAAGACCTCTTTAGGATTTGACTTTCCCAAACCAAGTAACTAAATCAATGACAAACAATTGCTTGAAGATATGGGAAGCTATGCCAAGGTCTGGTGTAAGAAGTGTGATGCATATGGTCATCAAACTGATTCTTGCTAGATTGTTGAGAACACCTTTGAAATTCCTAATGTGGTGAGTGGATTTGACATGAAAAGTTACAAAGAGATGTATCAGAATTACTTGAGTGGAAAAATAAAACCATCTGGTTGTGTGGAACAAAAGGAGAATCTTGAAAAGAGACTCAAAACCATTCTGAAAATCAAAGTAAATGAGAAAGAGCCACATAAAGCTGAGAAGAACAAAAGGTCAACTGATAAGGGAAAAACAAAGGTCATACCTGTAGTTCTCAACGGTGATGAAAAGTTTTGTTAAAACAGGGGTTTGAACGAAAAGGGTTCCAATGGAAGACAAAGAAGGAGGTGGTTGAGAAGAAGAACTATGTGATTGAGCAGACAGAAGAAGTAATCAGATCGCAGGTTGTGAAGGATGGGTCAGATCCTGACACAGAAGAAGAGTGTGAAATTGTGTATGAAGACCCACTTCCAGTTCCAACTCCAACTCCTGATGAATCTTCCACTGACACTGAATTATAAACTGATGCAGTTTATAAATCCAATTCAAACTAATTCAGTTTTATATGTATGTGCAGGAACAGTCCTTGAACAAAAATGACTCATGGTATATAGACAGTGGATGTTCCAGGCACATAACCTGTGATAAGGGTGTGTTAATAAATTATGAAAAGAAATATGAAGGGCCAGTTGCCTTTGGGAGTGATGAATATGGAGGAAAGATTGTTGGAAGAGGAACACTCACAAATGGCAAAGTATCCTTTGAGAATGTGCTGCATGTTGAAGGACTACAATACAACTTGCTCAACATCTCTCAAGTCTGTGATAAAGGATATAAAGTGGCCTTCAATGATGAACACTGCTTGATCTTGAAGCTTGAATTTGTTATTCCAACTGACATGATTATGACGATGGCTCCAAGAAATGGCAACCTCTATGAACTGAGAATGAATACTACAACTTCAAGAGGTAGTTCATGCTTTGTGTCAAAAGCAACTGAAAAAGAAACTAAGCTATGGCATATGAAGATTTGTCATGTGAATTTAAAGAACATGAACAAACTTGTAAAAGGTGAACATGTTATTGGCCTTCCCACAAGAGAGTTCAAATTAGAAGAAAAATGCACATCCTGCCTGAAAGGGAAACAACACAAATCCTCACATAAAAGCAAAAGGATAAATACTATTGATGAGGTCTTGGAACTTCTTCACATGGATCTTTTTGAACCTGTAAGAGTTCCAAGTATTGGGAAGAAAAGATATTGTTTGGTGATTACTGATGACTATTCAAGGTTTACTTAGGTATACTTTATGGGCAGCAAAGATGAACCTACAGAGTTGATCAAAATGTATGTGCTAAAAATGGAAATTCAACTTGAAAGGAAGGTGAAGGTCATTAGAAGTGACAATGGTACAGAGTTCAGGAATGGAATTATGGGTGAATTCTGCACTTCTAAGGGTATCTTTCAACAATACAGTGCTCCTAGAACTCCTGAACAAAATGGTGTTACAGAAAGAAGAAATAGATCATTAATTGAAGCTGCAAGGACCATGATTGCTGATGTAAATTTGCCAGTCACCTTCTGAACAGAAGCAATCAACACTGCATGTTATGTGCAGAACAGGGTTCTTTTGAACAAGCCTCAAAATAAGACTCCATATGAGGTTATCTTTAAGAGAAAGCCTTATGTAAAGTTCTTAAAGCCTTTTGGATGCAGATGCTCACTCTTGAATACAAAGGACTATATGAATAAGTTTCAGTCCAAATCACTAGAATGTTTCTTTGTGGGCTATTCATCTCATTCAAAGGCTTATAGAGTCTATGTGAAGGAGCACATGGTGGTTATTGAATCTTCTGATATAATTTTCAGTGAAAACCATTTCAATAATGTTGAAGGACCCAAGTGGCTGTTTGACCCGGAAAAGATGATCAGATCATTCAAAATCTATAGTGAAGATATGGATGACAGCATGTACAGAACCAGCTTTGAAGATAAAGAAAAACAAAGACAAGTTGATCTAGCCAAGCTATGGTCATCTGTCACTCCTGAGTGTAATGGATTTAACTTTGAAATGAACAACCTTCAAGCTGCTGAAGATGATACAAATAGACAAGATGATGCAGTGGAAGTCTCTAATGAAGGGCCAAGTGAAGTAGAGAGTGAACAAATTCAAAGTCAGCAAACTGATCAGACTGAAAGGATAAACCAATATGAAGAGAGGTTCCAGTCTTTGTTTAACTCTCTACAATTTGGGTCAAATGAAGCATCTTCATCAGAGATAAATCAAAATCAACCAAATGAAGTATCCTAAGTGAGAATTGAAGATGATTCTGCTGTGTTAAACATGTCAAATCTTGAAACAAAAGTATCTGCACAACAAGTTGTACAAACCACTTCTGTTGAAAGAAATCACCCAGCAGAAAACATAATAGGAGGATTGCATGAGAGAGTGACGAGAAGTTCTTCTGAGAAGGCAAATATCTGCCTGTATTCCTGCTTCTAATCCCAAGTTGAACCAAAGAACATTAATCAAGCTTTGAAAGAGAACAGCTGGGTAGAAGCGATGCAGGAGGAATTAGCCCAATTTACAGACTTACATGTATGGGACTTGGTTGACAAGCCTAGAAGGCAAGTATGCTATTGGGACAAAATGGGTCTTCAAAAACAAAAAGGATAAAAGAGGAATTGTTATTAAGAACAAAGCAATACTGGTAGCTCTAGGATGCTTACAAGAGGAAGGAGTGGACTTTGAAGAAAAAAACTTCAGTTGCAAGACTAGAAGCAATCAGAATCTTTCTAGCATATGCAACATCCATGAGTATAAAGGTCTATCAATTAGATGTAAAGTCTGAATTTTTGAATGGGAAAATTGATGAAGAAGTCTATGTCACTCAACCTCCTGGATTGAAGATCCAATGCACCCCAACAAGGTTTACAAGCTCAGCAAGGCACTGTATGGATTACATCAAGCACCAAGAGCTTGGTATGATATGCTGTCAAATCATTTGTTGGAAAATGGTTTCTATAGAGGGGCAATTGACAAGACTCTTTTCTACAAAAGAAGGAACAAAGACCTGCTGCTGCTGCAAGTGTATGGGGATGACATTATTTTTGGCTCTACAAATGAACAAATGTGCAAAGAGTTTGAGCAAGTAATGAAATCCAAGTACAAGATGAGCTCAATGGGAGAAATGAATTTCTTCCTTGGACTTCAAGTGCAACAGAAAGCTGATGGTATCTTCATAAATCAATCCAAATATATATAAGAGATTCTTAACAAATTCAAGTGCCAAGACTTCAAGACAGTGTCCACACCAATGGACACACATGAGAAAATGGTACCTGATGAAAAGGGGGAGCCAGTGGACCAGCATGAGTATAGGGCCAAGATAGGATCACTGATGTATCTTACAGCATCTAGGCCAGATATTATGTTTGTTGTGTGTGTCTGTGCAAGATTTCAAGCTAACCCCAAGGTTTCACACATGCTAGCAGTCAAGAGGATATTCAGATATTTAAAGGGAAAACCAGATTTGGGGATTTGGTATCCAACGAACCTCTCTTTTGATTTGATGGCCTACACAGACAGTGTTTATGATGGTTACAACATGAGTAGGAAATCAACCTCAGGAGGATGCCAGTTTTCAGGGAACAGGTTGGTGTCAAGGCAATGCAAGAAACAGACTACAGTGTCTATCTCAACTGCTGAAGCTGAATACATTGCTGCATCTTCTTGCTGTGCACAGGTTTTGTGGATTCAAAATCAACTGCTGGACTATGGTCTGAATTTCTTACTTACTCCTATCTTAATTGATAATACTGTTGCTATGTTTATTGTTAAGAATCCAGTCCAACATTCTAAGACTAAGCACATTGAAATTAGACATCATTTCATTAGGGATTGTCAGGAAAAAAGGCTTATAGAAATGAAAAGGGTAGACACATCTGAAAATTTGGCTGATCTGTTCACCAAACCTTTAGATAAGACCAGGTTTCATTTTCTGTTAAAATGCCTAGGAATGATAAATGATGATGAGGTTTAATTTAGGATGTGTGCTTAAGTGAGATCCTTACTGATGATCTATGTTACTCACTTTGAATGTTTGCATGATATAATTGCTATGCTTAAATGATCACTCAAAATGCATGAATCATGTTTGTGACTGTTCTTGTGTGAAATTTCTGTTAACTTTGATAGTTACAGCTATTAGTACTTTGATCTGTGCTTGCATGATGAATTTTTGTGATTCTAAGTACTTCGAGCATGAAACTGTGCTTGATGATGTGCTTATTGCTCTTCGAGCACAAGCATAGGCTTCTGTAAGACTATTCTAAGTCATTCGAGCACAGATGTCATTGCTCAACAGCTCGAGCATAGAATGCTGTTTTGAAAACTTTGCAAGTGTTTCGAGCATGCTTCTGTAGAAGATGGGTGTTTAATGCTCTTCGAGCACAAATAATCCATACTTGAAGTTTTTCTCAAGTAACTCGAGCATGAATTTGTTACCAGTGGTCGAGCATGTACAGGTGTTCAGGATGACTTGCTTATTCCTTACTAATTACTGCTCGAGCACAAACCTAAGTTTCTCGAGCACAATCATTGAAATGATTCACTTCTAAGGTTGCTCGATAGATTTTCGAGCATGCTCGATGAAGTTCTAAGCATGCTCGACAGACTTAAGTGATAATTTGTTGTTTCTATGGTATCTGAAAGTTTGTGTGTTGATTCCGTGAAAGTGTGTGCTTAGTTACAAATGATTAAGTGACAACACCATTTTTAAATTGCTGTTCTTCAATTGAACTCTCAAAGAGAAATGGTTTTAAATGGTAAAAGTTTCTTTTTCTAAGCAACACTGTTTTCGGTGACATTGAATATGAGAAATGATAATATTATCCAAGTTCCCCAGCTTCAAGGAAGAAAGAAACTGTTTTCTGGGAAATTGAATCCAACCTACATTGGGAAATGATAGAAAACTATTTAAGATAACTAACCTATGGATTATAAGTTCAAAAGGCTTTGAGTACAGTCATTGGAAAAGTATGGTAGCTTTCCATAGTCTGTAGTTGCAATATGTGATATACACTTAAATTTGCTAAGTATGATGTGGTGAAACATTGGAAAATAAGGTATGTTCTCTAGCATATCTCTCCGAATGATTAACAGAAAGGTGATTATCCAATCATACACGAGCCCGTTGGTGTTTCAAGTAAGTCCTAAACACCCTGAATGTAAGGCATGTATGTCCGGATTGCATGTAAGTCCAACGTTCAACCTTACAGTCAGTTATCAAAGACAAAATATAAATAAATAACTGCTCTAGTAAAAAAAAAAAAAAAAAAAATATTTGGCCAGGGCATCAGGGGGTCGGAGTCAATTTGGGGTGATTTGGAGAAAGCTAAATACGCTTTGAGAAGAGATTAGAGGCAATTTGAAGCTATAATGATAACCATTCCTATCTTATGCTCTAATTGAACTCTAAAATGTATCACAGAAAGAAATGACAATTATGCTAAGTATACCTGCTGTCAACCTGACTTGAGTCATCATAACACTAACCATGAAGTGGTGTGATCGATGTCTTAATAGTCTGATCCCATGATGAGATCTTTCCAATTGACTTAAAATGAATTTTATTTTTGAATTGGATTTTGATCTCTTATGTCACCTTAAACTAATTGCTCATTTGACTTACTGTTACGAGTTGATTATTCTTTGATAAAAGTTAATATTTTGAGCACAAGACTTGATTATTCATGTCTTGAATCGGTGGCATAAAAGTTATGGTTCTCAAACTGAATTGAAATTTAAGTTAAGTGTTTCGAGCAAGGAAACTGTACTTGCTTATGCATTGCTGCTTCGAGTATACTATGAGATGTGTGAATTGACTATCTGTTTCAAGTATGACATGAGACGTTTTGCTGTTAAGCGTTTCGAGCATGCATCTTATCTTCGAGCACCTGCTATGTTATGAAAATTGGTGTTATGTGTTTCGAGCATGATTGCATGGTAACTAGCTAAGATCTAAGTTTTCAAGCACAAAGACTTGAAAGGAGACATGTATTTCAAGCATTATTGTGTGCTAGATACTTAGGTATAAGCATTCAAGCTAAGGAACTTGATGATCATTATGTTAAGTAGTTCGAGCAAACCCATGAACTAGACCTTGGAAAAATTTAATCTACTAAGGCTTTCGAGCATAGTTTACTTAGAGCATATAGAGCTATGGATGTCCAGAGCAAAGTTACTAACACTGGAATGAATCCCGAGCATAGAGTAGAGATGACAAATTTCTAAGTACACTCGAGCATGATGCATAGTCGAGTAAGGTAAGATTACTAGTGTGACTCAGGATTGAATATTGAATGAATTTTAACAAGTACGTACGAGCACACTACATTTCGAGTATGACTCAATGCTCTTCGGTAAATTAATTTAAGGTAATTGAGCACAAGTTTAGAGGAATATTGCTTTGTCTCACTGGTTGTACCATGTACTCGAGCAAGGACAGAATATTCCAAGTACATCGAGCAAGAGTTGTACCATGTACTCGTGTACAGGGGGAGCCAGCTTTTAATTTGGCTATATGCTCGAGCAAGAGAGGTACATTAAATTTGAAATTAAATAACAACTGTCGTGTGCTAGACAACAAAAGAGGTACTGTACCACCCAAACGTTAGGTATAAAGGGGGACTTAGAAAGTTTTTCACACATTTCTCTCTATATTAAACCTAAATGAAAAACCCTTTGCTCATGCTATCTCCCTCTTGCTCGCTGCTCTAATACTCGCTTAACTTCACTTCGATTACAACCATTAGCTCTTTTTCAACTTCGGTAAGACTTCGTTATTCGATAATCGTCGCATCGATTTCAAAATTAGGGTTACTAATTGAACTAATTGACTAACTGTTTACTTGTTCTGACAGGTACGCATATTACTACGGAACAAGTTAATTAAAGACGCCATTACTCATCTATCTATCCTCCTATACCAGTTTTGCAACTTTGTGTACTGACATTTCTCTTATTTCTGCAGAACTGATGGCGTTTAAATTCAAAAAGCGGCACAATATGTGTGCTCAACTGGAGATAGATGATGAAAATCATGAGTTGGAGCCAATGATAAATTTCTTAAACAACTCCAATCTGCGAGTTGCATTGACAGAAAACCCCACGATATACATAAATCATATTTCAGATTTTTGGGCTTCCGCAACATATGTCAACGATGTCAATGGAGAAAGAATTGAGGCTTCGGTTCTAAACCACCACATTGAAATAACAGAAGCATCAATCCGGGCTGCACTACACTTGAATGATAATTTTGGGGTTTAGCCATCTTACTCAGTCCCACGGCTGCTACGAGTCTTACAAGAGACTATGGGTTACCAAGGAGGAGTTAAGGAGGGGCAATTTCAAAAGGGAAGTTTTCCCTTAGTCTACAGGTTCCTGATCCACCACGTTATACAGTCCTTATCTCATCGGAGAGGGACATGGACTTTATTGAGCAGAGAGCTTGGCATTCTCACTGTAGCAATACTGTACAGGCAACCTTTTAATGTTTCAAGACTTATCTTTCAAGGTTTGGTTTCAAATGCAGAGAAGGCAGAAGGACACAAATTCCTCATGTATCCAAGATTTCTACAGATTTTAATAGACGGGCTCTTGCCTGATCTTCAGAAAACTGGTGAAGTATTGAGGCTTCAGGATCCAAACATTTGCAAAAGAATGAAGGATGCTCAGAGCATGTTTATTGAAAATGATGAATGGGAATTGCAACCATGGTTGCTCGAACCAGCATTTGAAGCTATTGATGTACCAAGGACTCCAGGGAATAGTGATGTTGAAGACAGTGATGGTGCAAATGATGATGGTAATGGTAATGATGGTGATGATGGTGCTGAGGGTGGAAATGACATGATGATTGGTAATGATGATGCTGCACAGGAGGCAATTGAGGTAGATGTGCCTTTAATTGAACAGGCTGCACATGAGGAAGTTATTGCAGAGGTAGATGTGCAGGAGGAGACAGATGAGCAAGATGAGGTTGTGGTCAACCAAGATGCAGAGCTGATGGATGAGGATGATTTTGTCGCTCAAGTTGTATCAGATGTTGCAGCCACAGTAAACAAGATAACTCCACCAGACTCACCACCACCTGCAGCTCACCGTGTTGACATAAAGTCTGTTGAGACAGAGGCTGTAAATGACGATGTTACCTCTTCATCATCCCAACCCACTCAAGATACACATATTTAGGATCAACCTGCTTCTGAATCTACCCCACCAACTCAACCAATCCCATTTTCTGAACCATATAGAGTTCCATCTCCTGAAACTGTAGAGTCTAAACCATTCTCTGAACCCGCGTCAAAGCCAAATCTTGAAACCCCACCATCAAGCCCCAATCTTTACGATGTTGGTTGTGAAAATGCCAAACTAGAGTTTAAAAACATAATGTTAAGAGAACGAAATGCCATTTTGGCTAAACGAAACTCGGCTTTGGAAGTTGCTCTGAATGAAGCATTAATGAAGATTCGAACCCTTGAGAGGCAGTCTGAGGTTGAGAAGACCTCAGATGCACCAAAACAGGCGGAGAAACCTGAAGGCATAGAGAGTTTAATGGTAATTGAAGAAATGTATGAGAGTACTGATGAAGAGACTGTGGAGGTTGGTCCATCAAATGCTTTAAACATGATTAATCAAGAATATGATGAGGAAGACTCTGATGTTGAAGGGGAGGTTAAAGAAAAGGAAGAAACAGAAGAAGAAATTATGAAATGAAAAGCAAAGGGAAAGGGGGTTGCACTTACAGATGATGATCTATACCCCCTGCCCCAACATACAGTTCAATCTGATGACATATTGCACAAGAAAATATAATTGATCCGGACATAGCAGAAGTTGAATCTGTGAAGATTTCTATGAGATTGATAAATGAAGAATTAGAATCTTTGGATCATGAAGAGGAAGAGGAAATCCCTTAGGAAGTCATTGAAGCCTTAATAAACATGAAAGAAAAAGATCAAGAAGATGAAAGGATGATAAAAGAGGCAAATGATGCTTTTAAAGCGACAATTGAAGCTCTTAAAGCAAACTTGAATGATGTTGAACAAGAACCTACACAGAGTGAAGAGCCAGTAATCACCGTACCTGAAGAACCAATAACCAATGAACCAGAACAAGAACTTGGATTGGGACCAATTATCCACGAAGAAAATGAAACCATTGAGATCTCAGCAAGCACTATGGTTAAACTGGTAATAATGAAGGATATTACACTCATTCTAGAGATAGTAATAGTAGCAAGAAAGGCTCAACAAAACTTCATTAATTTGAGCAAAGAAGGAGAACTAAGAGTTGAGGAGCATGTGGAACCAAATGAGCCTATCATTCAAGAAGTAACTGAAGAATCAGAAAAGACTCATGTAGATGAATCTAGTATTGAAAAATCTGAGTCAGTGGATGAGGAAATCATTATTAAAGAACTAGAAACTGAAATAGAGCAACCTGACACATCCACTCCAACTCAATCATCTTTGAAAAGAAAAGCTGCATAAGAAGTTAAGACACCAAAAGCTAAAAGACAGAATTCAGTGAAGAAGATGGTGTACAAATTAAGGTTAGACAAGCTTGAAGAGAGTAGGAGAGCTCAATCCACACGAAATGATGAACCAATGATTGAGGCTCTCCATGATCTTGAAGAGACTGTGAATTTAAATGATGAGAATGAAGATGAGGAGGAGTTGAAGGAAGTTGAAAAAGAAAATGAAGATAAAGATTACTTGATCAGTTTGGGATATGATCCATTATATCTTCAAAGATTATCTGAAGAAGAAATAAAAAGGAAGCTGAAGGTTGGAGAACAAGAAAGACCAAAAGAGAACTGTTAATGAAGATTGGTCACAAACCTGCGTTTCTTAACTTGCAACCATTTGATAAGATTGATAGACTCTACAAAAGAGCTCTTGTAGAGGATATCTCAGACTATGTGAAGAAGGTAGCAGAGAAGGCAGAGAGAGAAAAAGTATTGAAAGAGTCTGACAGTAGTAAGAAATGGACTGAGAAGAAAGCAAGGGATGAAACAGAATATGAATCATTGAAGGCAAAACACAATGAAATAAAATTTCTCCAACTGTACGGCTACAGCTACAACTTCTGAATAAATCTCTCCATGAAGAACTGAAGAGAAAAATTCAACTTGTAAAAGCCTTTCATAAAGACAAGAAAAGTCAGGAAGAATATCAAAGAGAACAAGAGCTAAAATTAAGATTGGCGAGAGAAAGAGAGGAGGCTAAGAAGAAGGATGTAACACCCCGTAACCGCAGCGGAAACGTAACCGGGGTGCCACAGACACCTCTGATATCAACCACATTGTTTATAAAGAAAACTGAATACATTAATATACTTCAAATTACATTATCTCATATTTCATTACCGTCTAGGTGATACACACATCATACAATACGATACATAATTCTATTTAATCTAACGTATCATAACATCCTGCACGCAAATCTTACACACATCAAGCACTTAGCACGTAAGCAATCACTTCATCTTAATTGTACCTGAAAAGCATGTGAGAAAACGGGTCAACTATGAATAGTTGGTGAGTTTCACAATTTGAGTAAACAATGATAAATCCATATCAAAATATAATATTATTGATGTAATTATGCTGAGCCCACAAGTGAAACCTCTGACTATCCACACACAACCCCGTGGCATACTCCGCCCACGAACCTGCCCCAAACCGCTATGTCTAACATTACATAGCAAAATATATAACAACAAAATAGACATGTGCAACTGGCTAGGAAACATCAGCAAATCCATGCCGGACCAGTTGGGTTTGTCAGACCAATAGTACTATCCACACTCTACCGGCTTTCAGTTAATCACTCGTGTTCCGGGGCCTTAGAATGTTAGCAACTCAGACAATTACCATCTTAGTACATTTCCGTACGATTCCCGTACAATAAAATATATATAAATCCACGCAAATCCATGCGTTCAGTATGTACTTAAACATTTCAGTAGTAACATGCTTCCGCCCCGGGAAAATATTTAAAAACAATTCAGAAAAAGGGGCTCGTGAAACTCACCTTAGCACATGCAAGCAGGTAACAACAATCATTATCAGTTAACACGTCCAATCTGTAATATGATCCCTATGATCGTTATTATACAATTACAGTTTATATAATCTTTAACCGTGTTAACCAGTACATCTGGGGACACTGTTAACCCAGTACTGTACCCATACCAGGGGCAATGTTAACCCAGAAACACTTCTCCGGACTCAGATTGTGATATCGTTTAGAGTTTACTAGTCAAAATTACTATTAGTCGTTTTTCCCGTTTTGCGTGCCTAGCACGGTTATCCGTTTTTACGTTTCAAAAATGAGTTTGGTCACACACGACCCGAAAATAGTGGTTGACTGATAATTTAATTAAAGTTGTGAAATTAGAGATCGGTTTAGACGCCCCGATTGGCCGCGGGACCCGTTTCCGTCTTTAGTGCACCGGAAACTGTTAAATCGTTTAAAATTACCCAAATCATCCGAATTATTTTCGGATGATTTATTTATACTTGTTTAACTCAGTTATATGAAAATAGTTCATTTTTAGGGTTTTTATACACCAGTCAGTTCGTCTACCCGAACTTTGCTGTTTTACGCGTTTTATATTATAAAAGTTCACTTTTATTCCAAATAAATATCCGTTCATCCTCGGATCTTGAGATTTTTCACAAATAACTTTTTGATAGTGGGGAAATTTATAAAAATATTTCCAGAATTAATTTTTATATTTAAAATTTATTTATCTATTTTTAAACACTATTTAAACACTAAATAAGTCGTAAATACCAAACGAACTTAGAAAAATCCCAAATTTTTCCTGGATGTCCTCTGCCATCCACATAGTCCCCTGTAATTTTTCCAGAACCAAAATCTCTTTTTACATGCCATTTTCACTAAAACCGAGCTAGAAAACCCTAGAACTCGTTTAACCGAAAAGCCTACTTAGACTTCTCCAACTGACCTAAAATTTTGTGTGTGACTTATACATGTTATAAAAAGCTTATCTGGAATTTTCCAGAATTTTTCATGATATTTAACTATTTTTCACCATTTTTAGCCAAAACCGAGCATTAAATTCACCAAATATTCATTCTTTGTCCAAAAATTACCAAAATTTCACAGAACTTATACTTTCATGTGTAGAACATCCCTGTAAAATTTCATGACCCAACTCTAAACCATACACAATCTGTCCAAAATTCCATAACCGAACATAAACCGAATATACCTTTTGTTTTCCGCCACTACAAGCTACAAACTCGTTTTTCCGCCTTATCTACCACTAAATACAGAACCTACAACCAACATACCACAATACCAAGCAAGTTACACTCACAATCAAGCCTCTTACACTATAGTTTCGGTTATTGTTTCAAAACTAAAATTTAAACCGTAAAAATTCGTTTTTGGTTCGTTTAACTCCTGTCTTGGACCAAGATCCCTTGTATAACCCGTATACATCACTTGATCATGCAAGAATCGGTTTTCATCTTTGAAACCTCATTTTCTTGCAAATAAACTCAAGAAACGAAGATGGAAACGTGATTAACTAGATTCTTTACCTTGTTTTCTTGCTACAAAATCTCGGTTTTAGATGATCTTGTGGAGAGGAAAGGAAGAATCATGCTTTGGTTGTTATAAAAAAAAATGAGGCAATGGGGAATAATCCCCCTAGGTCCGATCGGAATGTATGAGGGGTGGGGTGGGACCCACCTCTCCATTTCTAGCCACATATTTGGATTACTGAAATCTGGATAATGTTTTGGATAATCTGGTTCAGTTCGTTTTCCGGTTAAATGTTTAATTTAACTTAAAACGAGGCTAAAACGGTTGTTTTTCGGCTAAAAAATGAAATTTATATAATACCGATTTAAAAACTTTATAAACTTAAACCATGACATTTATTATCTTAAAACATCATATTATTAATAATTGCGCATCTTTTTCGGCTTGATCGATCGTCTCTTGCTCTGTTTGGTATTAAAGGTTTCGTTTAACGTACCGACGTACCATTAAATCGAAAGTTCTTTTTCTGTGCTTTAATTCACTTATCCCGAAGCTTTAATACTTCGTAAACATCACTAAATATCATATATCTCGTCTATAATTGAACCCTCGATTCGATCGGGTTTCAATAACTATCGATCGATTAATCGCATATTCAATACGATGAATTATATATTCACGTACAATCAATATAGCGAACCATGTATTCTCGTATAATTACTATGGTAATTCATGTACCCGACATTAAATATGACGTAACTATTGTCTACCGGTTAGGGTATACCGGGTTTCGTCGGAATCGTTACAAAGGAAGAAGAGGCAAAGAAGTGGTTTGAAGACCCTCAGAGGGTAAATACGTTAAAAAGGATTGTGATGGAGAAAGGAGTGACAGAAGAACAGTTTCAGAACATGCCTCTTGAACAATTAATGGAAATATATAATAGAGAGCAGAAACTGTATATTGAAACACAGAGAAAATTGCAGGAAGATAGGAGGAGAGCTGAAGAAGAAGTACATGCTGAAATAATAAGTGCTCTCCACAAGAAGGGGGTAAAAATGTCAAGGTTGTTGGTGCAAACAGAAGAAACAATTAAAAGATGGTATGTAGAAGAAGGGCTCCATAAAACAAAGACAACTCAAATAGGGAGCTCGAGTAGAACCCCAAGGTCTGAGAGTGTGAGGCCAGTGCCGCACAGGAACTTAAATTTGCCCACACATCTCTACTTCGACAAAAGATCAAAGACCTTAAGGGCTGTAACTGAAGAAAAGGAAGAACATCTCATCATCTTTAGGGATGATTTGAGAAATTTCACAAAGGAACAACTAACCAGGATGACTGAACTGACCTTGTATGACAATCAAATTAGAAGTCAGCCATCTGGTCAACAAAGGAATGATCTCTCTAAATTCTTAAAAGAACATGCAGAAAGGGGATTCCCATTCCCGAAGCAAAAGAAAAGAGAAATTAGAAGTCAGATAGAGAGGGAGAAGAGGAACACGAGGATAAACTAAGTACACACATCTGAGCTCTCCCTCTTTGACTTGAAGAAGCAAAGAACATAAGCAAGTAGCTCACACCACAAAAGGAAGACCTTGAAAGAGTGTTTGGCTATGAGAAAGGTTATGCAGGAACCAAACTCAGAGGTACAACAATTCGGGAGAATCACATACATAACGTACAATCAACATGATGATTCCACTACCTTGAGAAATGAGTCTGGAATACCTATTGCGGTGATAAGACATGATGAAGATCTCAAATTCATGCATCCACAAGACTTACAAGATCTAATTAATGCAAGATTTCCATGTGATGCCTTCGATTCCTCAGAGCTTGACATGCTCAAACAAAGGGCTGCCTATGTCAAGAGACTAAAGGAAAGATCTGATGCTAGGAGCAGAGGAAGAAGATAAAAGAATGGAGCAAATTGACGATTGTTTTTGTTTCTGTTTATCTTTGTAAATTCTTTTTATTTTATGTTTGATGAATGAAAACTTTAATTTGTAATGCCCAAGAGGCAGAATTCCTGATTATGTAATGAAATGACATGTTTTTAAATGATATATATTATATGTCTGATACATGTGTAACTCTATGCAGGTATGTTTTGGTGCATTTGAGCTTGTTCCAATCTAGGGGGAGATTGTTGGGTCGGATTTTTGATAAGAAAGATTGAAATCTTCTCAACCTCCTCAGAAAATGGCTAAGTATGGACTTCGAGCAAGCTTAGGCGATCGAGCAAGGTTTTACTACTTCGAGCAAGGTCTTCAGAACCTTAAATGGTTGATTCTTCTAAGTGTCAAGGCTTCGAGCAAGCTACACTTCAACGACCAAGAGTATTCTTTTATCGAGCATGGATTGCCAATCGAGCAAACAGCTTGATCGTACAAGTTTTAACCAAGTGTTACGAGCACAGGATGATCGAGCACATGGGGACAAGCTTGGATGCAATAAGAAGATGTCAAGTGATCAAAGCAAGGACTTCGAGCACAGTTCAGTTCCCGAGCAAGATTTACATCCGAGCATGCTAAAGATTGTTGAATAAGTAAAACTGAAGACATCAAGAAGAATGAGCTTGCTCGATGGACTAGTTCGAGCAAAGCATGGACAAGTCAAGAAGAACGAAGCTTACTGGTGGAGAATATATTCTCCTAAAGAGAATATACTATAAGTAAAATATGCTCGAAGACACTCATCGAGCATACCTAGCATAGTGAGTATGCTCGAGCAAGATTGTTACCTTGCTCGAGGACTCAACACTTGTATTATTTTCTATTTCATTATGTAATGATTAGGAACTTCTAGAAGGAATGTCAGGGTCTATAAATAGGGTCCTAGGTTTCCATTTAGGACATGGCTTTTCACACAGCGCTCTGTATGGAAAACATTCTAAAAGAATATTCTATTGTTTCCTTGTATAGCCGCCACCTACGCTGTTACACGAAACCCTAGACATTCCTTACACTGTTCCATTAATGAGTTATTAAATACAGTGAATCTTTGTCTTGAAATTGTTCTTACTGATTATTCATCTACGTTTCGTGCTTGTTGTTTATTCCTTCACTCCTTGGTTCCCACTTGCTGGATATCCAGATTCCGCCGGGATGTTCAACAGGCCTTTGGGTAAACAGAGTCGGTGTGTTATTGTCAACCTTTTGAGGTTTCACCCAACTCACGGTCCTGACAATTTTTGATATTTAAAAGCAAATAGTATGTTTTTATAAATTTACACAAAAATAGCCGAAAACATTTGTTTTCGCACTGTTTATCGTACCCAATTTGTTTTTCACGCCAAAAACCGATCCCGAACAAAATTTGGACTTGGATTTTCACGTTTGGGCTTGTAAAGTTGTTATTTTGGGCTAAAATGGGCCGTGGGAGGCCCTTTAAAGCTCCCGTACGCATTAAGGGGTTTTACCCCCCTTTTAAGATACCTTTTATTATATGCCAACTTGTGAGATATTTTTTGACACTAAATTCATTAAAAACTTCTGGAGGACTTCTGCCTTTCATAAACTTTCCAAAAACCTCGAAGTAAGAATTCCTTTTAATCATGTTTTGTAATTTGTTAATCAAGTTTAATTCCATATAAACATAGTTTGATTATCAAAAATCATTCCTAACCATGAAAAAATCATAAAAATGGTCTACCAACATGTTTTGATCCTACACATGGTTAGAAATCATAATCATACTCTTTTTTGGTCATAAACATGGAATAAAGGATTTAATGGCGTTTTTACGGTTCAAAAGTTTGGTTTTATACCCTAGCCAAAACCCTAAGTTAATGGGCTGTTATGTTGATGAAACTTTCTTGGTTTTTGATATAGGACCTGTATCTAACATTCATTGAAAGACAAGAACCCAAGAACTTGATTAGAAAGGCGAAAACGAACCAAAACCGCTAATGTAATACCAAATCACTCGTTTACGGGCTGTTTAGGATTCGATTGTGATGTGCATATTGTTTGGTCAAGAAATTTTCAGGGACATCAGGGGCCATATCCCTGTTCAAATGTGGTAATTTTTCGACTATCCGAGAATATTTGGCGAATTTATTACCGAATTGGGGCATTTATTTGGGAAAAATAGTTAAATACTTGAAAAATTATGAAATTTTATGGAGAACTCAGATTTGGTATATTTTGATCACATATTAAATTTGGGAGAATTTGGAAAATTCTATGTAAGTTTTGTTCCTTCGCGTTTAATTGGATTTTCATACTCGTTTTTGGCTCAGAAATGATATTTGGCAATATTGTTAGAGTTTGGAATTTTTCCAGGTTGTTTTCGAACATATTCTGGTCACTCAGAATTTTTGGTTGAATTTTTGGAGATCGTTTGGTATAAATGGATGATTTTCGGGCTAAATATTGCAGATAAAATGAATATTTATATATTAATAAATTAGTAAATAATTTCATAAATATTTTTATAAAAATCTACATATTTAAATTGATAAGTGGCTAAATTTTCATAATTTAAGGGTTAAAAAATAATTAATTGTGTTAATTTAAAGATTAAACAAATTTAATTCTGATAAAAACCGAAGAGTTTGTGATTAACGAACCTGTTGGAATATCAGAACACCAAGAGTGATCAAAAATCATTTTTTTTTATTAATAAAGTAAAAACTAACTTTTATGAGAATTCCAGACAATTTTGATAGATTGTGTGAGTTTTTCTCAAATCAAACTCAATAAACGGAAACGAGCCCCATAGCGAATCCATAACCCCAATATGCGATCTTTCTTTATAACTTAATCATTTTATCGACCAACATATTTAGCCAAGCTTACATCCCCATAACTGTTTTCTGAACGCGTAAACGAACAACTTGGCCCAGCTAGGAAAACGGGGAACTGAGCCAAGTTCGGTTTTAAGTATTAGACATTGAACAACATCATAATCTAAGCCTATTGACACTTTCTGGGCGTACCAGCTATAACCAGATTAGATATACAGCCCAGTTTTGTATTGAGATTATAATAATATTAAAATATTAATATTATTATAATATTAATTATAGGGACCAGTGATTACGAGTCAAGCAAAACCTGAATTGTTGCGCTACCGAATCCTGATTCAACCTTGACTTTCATGACCCCTCTCTTTAAACAATTTTACGAACTTTTGGGGTGAAAAACATGTTTGGTTACATATAAATATTTGAAACGTGTAATGATGTGAATTATTTAAGTATTAACACATGAAAGTCCCCACTAACACATTGATTAACTTCGAGCCGGTGGCTTGTGATATTGGTTTGACAAACCCAAACGGAATCGGCCTGGTTTCCGTGTCACATAGCGCCGTTTGCACATGACCATACTTATATAAATAGGCCATGTAGTTAGACATAGCTACCAGGTCATGTTGTGGGAGGAAGGGGAGCCACAGTGGTGGTTGGGCGTGGGAAATGGATGCACGCAGCACAAACAGTCAAGGCTTCACCGTAGCTTAGCATAATTACATCATTTACATACATACATACTTATATCATAATTACAAGTGTTAAATTGTGAATATTCATAACTGTTTTCTTTAAACTCGTGAAACTCACCAACTCTAGTAGTTGACCCATTTTAAACTGTTTTTTAGGTATACCAAAGTTGGAATAATTTTGTGACTTGCTACGTGAAACAAGGTGTGGTTGATGCTATGTGAATAAAAGCAAGGGTGTTGGTAGTAAGATTAAATAGTTTAACGAACTAGTTCTGTTTGTATCGCCTAGATTGTAAAAAGATGATAGAACAATGAAATGTAACATATTGTAAATTAGTTTGTAATTTTCCTTTATAAACAATATAGTTGATACCAAAGGTGTCTGTTACATTCCCATTTACGCTTCCGCATTGTGCTAGTCGGGGTGAGACACATATGCAACATGATTTGACTGTTGGATCGTTATGAATTTGCCCCACTCTTCAGGAAGTGCATCAGCTAGTTTATCGATGTACTCATAATCAGGATTGTCAATGCCCAATATTTTCATCTCATTCACCAATTGGCAATATTGCTCAACCAATTGTGCAAATGTTTCTCCATTGTAAAGATATCAAAGTCTTTCTTCAGTAGTGCCATCTTACTTTTCCTCATGTCAGGGTTTCCTCTGTCCTTATTTAGTAGAGCTTGCCAAATTGAGTAGCATGAGCCATTATATTGTAATAGTTGAAAAATTTCTGCTTTAATGGCTTGTTAAAATAGATTCAACATCTTCTTCTCTCTTAGATACAAACTTTTGTCAGCCTCAGCAATTTGTGACAACCTATAGTTGATTCCATTCTCATTCTTTGGGATAATGTATTCCTCCTCAACAACCGTCCACGTCTCGTAGTTCAAAGCTTGGACATACGTTTTAAACTTGTCAGTCCACGATGGATAATCTTCCATTTTAGGAAGCTTAGGAGGCTTGTTGGATGTCCCCATTTCATTTTCCAGGTTAATGTTTTGAAGCAATGCAGAAGGCTGTGACAAAAACGCACTTAGATTTTCCATGTTGGTCAATGAAAGTCAACGGACATGTTTGATGGTTTGTGGTCAACGAATATGTTCAATAGTCAACGGATAAGTTTGATGGTCAACAGATGGTCAACGGATATGTAGTATCTTGGAAGTCAACGTATAAGTGGATGGTCAACATATGTGTATTCACCTTATAACTTATGCGGCGTATAAGTTATACGCCGTATAAGTTATACAGGAATGACTTATACGTTGGAACAACATATACGTGAAGAGGCATATTTTTGGTATTTTGGCAATTTGAAGGTTCAAATGATGTAGGAATTGAATGAAAACTTGAAGGATTTGTCACGGATGGGTAAGGAACAACATGTGAAAGTTTGGAGAACTTTTGACAGTTGAATTGGTAGATAGATAGAAAACCTTTGAAAACTTGTAAAGTTCAAGCTAGTAACGAGCCATAATGCTCTGATATCACTTGAAAGTTGATGATGTGCTGATGTAGACAATAATTAGGATCTCTAGATGTTACAACTTGTGTCTCATTGTGCTGAATCCAATGAGAGATAACGAAACAAGTAAACATTAAGCATCATATTCATTGATAACTTTAAAGATTACAAGATATGACTCTATGGCAACTTTCTCTCTCTACTCTCTCACTCTAACATGCACCGAAAGTCTCTTGAATAACGCACAAGTCCCCTATTTATAGGAAACAACATGCAAAGCACCAAGTCTGTATAAGATATACAGCGCATAAGTTATGTGCCGCATAACTTACGCGGTGCTTGGGACATATGCGTTAAACTCACATACAAATCATACATTTGACAATTTTAGCCCTATACAATCATATCAAAAACATGTAAGACCCTAGCAATAGACATTATGGTCCAACATAACGAATGTCAAGACATACGTTATTTATGCATAACAAATGAACCCATTCGTTATGATAGACATTCACTTCCGCTGAGACTAACGAATGGAAGACATTCGTATAAACTATTAATGAATGGAATGTTAATGAATCATTTGTTAAGTTTTAACGAATGTGAATCAGATTCGTTATATCTTTAACGAATAAGGAACGAATGAGGACATTCGTTATTTCAAATTTAACGAATGGTCTCGATTCACGTGAAATTATTGCAAGTTTATAATCCCAAGGCAAACGAATGAACTGTTCATTTGCCTATTCACTATTTCATCGAAAGCTAAAAGAAACTCTGGCCAAATTTCATTAGACATTCGTACTTCTGATTCAGATCAATTGATTAACATATCTTTATTCTACAGGTAAAGGCGATCTCAGTGATATCAAATTCATGGAATTTTATCCAGGTTTTAGGGTGTAATTAACCGATTAACTAAACGGATATGAATATACTCATTACATATTCATATGCAATTTGTTTTAATGATATTAGTGATTGATAATCACCGGTTAATGTATTAAACGGGTTTCCGAGTTTGTTGATTGAATCTAACCTTGAAATGGTTACTGAAATCAACTGATTCTTTAAAGACGTTCTTCATCATTGACTTTTAGTAGTTAATGTTCTTGGAATTTTGAATTTTGGTAGTCAAAGTTTAATTTACAACTGATTTGTTAGTGGTTAATGAATGATCAGTTCATACGCTAAGTTAGCGAATGTGGTTATTCGGTATTCATTTATAAATTGTAACGGATAAGACACGTGATTCGTTAAAATGTAACGAATGTCTAACGAATAAGACAGATTCGTTAGAAGTCACGAATGTCACTGATTCGTTTCATACGAATGTGACATTTGTTTGAATATATGATAACGAATGAGTAGCTCATTCGTTAATCAGTTGGGTATTATTGAGTATTTTACAAATCTTTTATTCATTTTTAAACATAATGGCTAAAGAGATCGTTCCGAATCCTATTCCCGATCAACAACCAGATGTTATTCCCGAATAACAACCTGAGGTTCAGGATCAAGTTGCTGAACCTGAAGAACCTCCCGTATTATTGTCGTGGGATAAAAAGCACAACATTTGTGCCTTTTTACACGATAATTTCGAAGATTCACCGATCTTTGGCGAAATGATTAGCTTTCTATTACGTTCTAGAATCTACAAGGCGATTTCTAGACAGACTTTGGTTTACCAAATTATCATTCGTGCCTTTTGGGATACTGCCAAGTTCAATGAGAAAGAGAATCAGATTGAGGCAACGATTCAACAGAAACGGGTGGTAGTAGATGTGGGAGTAATTCGTGATATATTGGGATTCAGGGATACGATAGATGATAGGTGTGAATTTGATAAGAGTTTGATACGTGGGTTTTTTGGGAGGATTAGATACAAGGGGGAGTTGGATAAGTCTAAGTACAACAAGGCGAACTTGTGCGAAAAATATAAGTATTTGATGCATGTGTTGATACACTGCCTTGGTGGTAGAAAGGGTGGCTATGACGAATGCCGTGTCATGCTGCAATCGGCATTTGTTGCATTGGTACTCAACAAACCGTTCAATTTCTCTGAACCGGTTTTATACCATTTGAAGGAGAATCTCACAAGCCGAAACAAGTTGTTGATGTATCCGAGATTCCTTCAGCTTATCATAGATGATCTCCAGCCAACATTATTTAAAGATCCAGCTAATCTTGATGATCTGATGAACTTGGAACTTATGAATGCTGAGACAATGAGGCGATTACGTTCTTATAGAGGTCAAAGTATTCAAGATCGGCCGAGTACAAGCATTTGATTGGCCATCTTGCCAACATAGATTATGAAGCGCCATCTCATGATAGTCAGGCTCATGATGATTCTGATTCTGAGCGTGAAAATGGTGGTGATGGTGGTCAGGGGTCGAGTACTGAGTTAACTTATGCCAGAAATGTAAGAGAAAGTGTAAAGGGCCGATTGTGGAAAAAGGGGAGAAACCGACGAAACAAAGGGTGAGATGGGGCTCGGGTGTTGAAATTCCAAGTCAACCATTTGTTTCTGCAAGTCCGTCTTCACCAGTATCTATTCCTGCTTCAATTCCTATTTCTCCGACTCCACAGATGATTCCGAGATCTCCGGGTGGTACAAGGTCTCCTACTCAAGTTCAGATGCCAGTTTCTCTAGTACCTCCGAGTATGACGTTGATGACTACAGCTAGGTCAGGTCCGTACTTTGGAGACGTATTACAGACTGTACTGGCTCGTATGCTTAGTCCTCAACCGACTACTCCTGCTTTTCCAGTCAGTCCTACTATGTTGCTAAGACCTGAGCATTCATTCATGGCATTCAATCGTCCTCAGGGTTCTATGCAACTTGTCCATCCGAACTTCTATAATTTGTCTACTAATGCCCAACTATTCAACTTGCTGAATCTTATTCATTTGCAACAGACTCAGATGCAATCAGACCATTTATTTCAAGAACAGATGCGGTAGAGCAGCGAACTTTATTTCGACATATGCAGTTTATACAGAAGCAGAACAGAGAATTAAAGGCCCAGGTTGCTTCTCAAGGGGAGAGATTGGACAAACAAGACGAGATCACTCTGCAACTTACATGCAATGATGATGAGCTGAATATGTTTAGGAATGATGATGAAGATCCGGATGTTGGAGGTGTAGGTGACCAGCAACCGGGCGGTAACAATACACTATCGGCAGGTAATCAGGCTGGAACAAGTACTGGTGGAGGTAGTGAGGGTAATAAATTGCAGATTGTTCCGTACAAAGACTATACACGAGTTAAGCCGATTGATGTGATACCGGCTAATATGATTTTATTTGTGGGTATGAACGGGATTGTATATAGTATGGTCAATGCATATGAGATTGAAGAGGGTGGGTTTGTTGATCATTCACTGACTAAAGAACAAATTGCCCTGCTTCTGGATCTGAATGAGGATGCGGTAAAGGAATTGGGAAAGATGATTGAGGTGGAAATTGAGTTTGAGGAAAGTATGAATCCAGGCATTCCACATGGGAATGTGCCTGAGTACGAGGAGGTTGAGGTTGAAGACGTGACTGCTGAGGAGTATCCCGAGATGTATGCATCGACAAATTCTGATTCGGTTATTCCGTTTTTCACTACTGAACATTTTGAAGCAGCAGAGCAGCGTCGACGTGAAGAACGAGATAGGTGGAACAAAGAAGCTGAAACAAGTCAGTTATCAGCAAAAGAGAAGAAAAGGAAACGTGCTTTGGATGGTATGTTCGAACATGATGTTTAGCGAATGAACAAGATGATCGAGACCTTCATATACAATGAGTAGGAGGAGGTCAAACAAACAAAGGCTCAAGCTTCGGCATACCCGATGAAGAAGTACAGGAGTGCTAAAGATGTGAAAGGTGACTTGGTTGCTTGGAAATATGATGCTGGGCTTAAAGTATATATCGTCTTGTGGGAACACGGTATTTATTATTTTAAGCGCCCTCACGATATTTTGACTATGCCAAGATGGGATGTGAGAACCTTAGCCAACCGACCGTTTGTTAATCAGGGAAAAGATCAATAGGCTGTGTGGTTCTATGATCATCTATAACATGAAACCAGATTTGGTATCAAATTCTTCAAGCCGCAAGTGCCAATGCATAAGTATATTGACGAGATTGATACACACACCGGCTGGAGAAAGATGATATTCTAAGTCAAGCCGCCAAAGACGATGAAGAGGGCCCCGATGAAGATATTCCCTCAGAGTCTATTCACCACGTTCAACAAATGGTACTATGATAATCTAACGGGTGAAGCAGTAATAGTATTGGGTACAGGATTAAACATGAGTGTTATATGTGTGAATGAATACCAACTGTGGGGTTTCCGGGGTTCGGGGCCTTACAAGTTGGTATCAGAGCCATGGTTCGAGGGATCCGAGCATCCCCGAATGCTTGGACTCGAACTGTAAGAAAAGAGACCAGTATGCCCACCATGAGTAGCTGCACGCCAAGATGTAACTTTTAATCATTTAGTCTTTCCTTTTAATTTAAAAGTTCCCGGTATGTGATTAACTGTTTAAGTGTTAGATAAAAGGCTAACGTGGTTAGGGGCAGGGGGTGGTTAGGACGGGCGGGTAAAGTAAACGACTAATTACACTTGATCAACGTCATTAGAAGTTTACCCTTACCTTACATGTTCTAATTACCACTTGTACTTGACCATGTTAAAATTCTGTCTTTGTAAGGATAAGTCATGGTTAATACTCGAGCTGCTAAAAGAGGTGGTCCTAGTGTTCGCGGCCGTGGTCATAAGCCACGTGCCGATGCCGAGAGAGAGATTCCTACTCCCCAGCGGGAGGAGACCCCGATTCTTGAGGAGGGGGATAACCCCGCCTTAGATCCTGCCTTGCGCGCGGCTATCGCGGATGAGGTTTACCAAGTGCTCCATCGCGCCATTCCTGAGATCGTTGCTGAGGCCGTCAGGGCCATGGAGGAGTCACTGATTAGTAACGGTTCGGATAGGGGAAGGAAGAGTAAGGAGGTGCAGGTCGAAGAGGAAGTGTATCTGCCGAGTGGGGATGAAGATGAGGTGCGGACTGTTAGTGTGTCGACCCAGGGTTGCTCGTATGGTGACTTCAGAGAGGTGGTCTTAGTGTACGCGGTCGTGGTCGTAAGCCACGTGCCGAAGCCGAGAGTGAGATTCCTACTCCCCAGGGGGAGGGGAACCCTATTCATGAGGAGGGGGATAACCCCGCCTTAGATCCTGCTATGCGCGCGGCTATCGCCGACGAGGTTTACCAGGTGCTCCATAGCGCCATTCCCGAGATCGTTGCTAAGGCCGTTAGGGCCATAGAAGAGTCATTGGTTGGCAAAGGTTCGGATAAAGGGAAGAAGGATAAGCAGACACTGGTCGAGGAAGAGGAGGAGGTGTATGTACCGAGTGGGGATGAGGATGAGCTTCGGACTATTAGTGTATCTACTCAGGGTGGTTCGTATAGGGACATCAAAAAGTTTGACCCTCCTTCTTTCGATGGTACTAAAGATGCTTTGGCAGCTCATCAGTGGGTGAGAGAGATGGATGCCGTTCTGAGGGTTAGTAAGTGCAAGGGAGACGACATGGTCACTTATGCTACCGCCTCGTTTCGTTTTGAGGCAATATGTTTGTGGGATAATGTGGTGCAGGATATGGGTGATCGATCGATTAGGAGGATGACATGGGATGGATTGAAGAAGTTGGTTCTCGATCAGTGCTGTCCTCCGCACGAATTGGATAAAATTGAACAGGAATTCTTGACCTTGGAGGCGGGAAGTATGACACATCGGGAATACACCACAAAGTTCAACCAGATGGCTCGCTTATGTCCCGATCTGGTTACCCCTGAGGCAAAAAGGATTAAGAAGTATTTGAAGGGCCTTCCGGTGGATATTCGTAGGGGGTGTGGTGACCACCGACATGAACTCCTTTCACTCAGTGGTTACCTTGGCAGGTACATTGTATGATCAGAGGGAGAAGTTACCGCCGACCGAGGCTAGGAAGACTTGGAACACTAATTCGTATGGTAAGCGGCCTGGGGGAAACAGTTTTAATTCATCTGGGAAAAGGGTGAAGACTGAAACTTCTGAGTTTAGGAGGGATGCGGCATTCAGTAATTGCAAGAAGTGCGGCAAACTACACAAGGGGGAGTGTAAGAGTGGGTTTGGCACCTGTTTTCGTTGCGATAAGGTTGGGCACCCCCATTATGAGTGTCCGACTCTGACTTATTTCCGCTGTAAGGGTTCCGGTCACTTGTCATCATACTGTCCTACCAGTAAGGTGGGGGGATCCGGTCAGGGGACTTCCTCAAGAGGGAAGATGGAAGAGAAGAAGAAGGCCAGGGCATGGGCCTTCAACATCTACAAGAAGGAGGCGAAGGATGATGCGGATGTTGTTTCAGGTACTTTTCCTTATTTAGCTTTCATTCCACCGTTATAATTTCTTTTTCCATGAAATCGTATGTGTTGACCGTGTAGTTATGCAGTAGTATAATATCGTCCCAGGTTCTTTTCTACTTGATGAGTTACAGGCGTTAGTTTTATTTGATTCGGGCGCCAGTAGAAGTTTTGTGTCTACCGCTTTCTGTTCCTCGTTGAATAAATCACCCGAGCGCGTAGTCGATGTGTTTGAGGTTGAGGTCGCCGTAGGAAAATCCGTGTCTGTGTCTAGGGCAATTAAGGGTTGTTCCATTGAGTTGTCCGGGTATAGATTTCCGGTGCGGTTGTATTTGATGTCGCTTGGCTGTTTCGATGTGGTGCTCGGGATGGATTGGCTCGCGAGTGTTGATGCTCAAATCATTTGTGGGCAGAAACTTTTTCGTCTGAGGGCCCCGGAGGGACCCAAATCACCGTCTTCGGTGATCGGAATTTTGCGACGCCACATATAATATCCATGCTTAAGGCGGGAAAGTTGATGCAGCGGGGGTGCAGGGCGTATCTGGCGTATGCTATAAACTTAAATACCGAGGTGGCTACCATCGGTGATGTTCATATTGTTCGGGATTTTCCGGATGTATTTCTAGATGATTTGTCAGATGTGCTGCCAGATCGCGAGGTCGAGTTCCAGATAGACCTTGTACCGGGCGCCAAACCCGTTGCCCGAGCTCCTTACCGCTAAGCGCCGAATGAAATGACGAAACTTATGGCTCAGTTGGAAGACTTGCTCGATAAGGGCTTCATTCGACCGAGCATCTCGCCTTGGGGTGCCCCAGTCTTGTTCGTTAAGAAGAAGGACGGTAGCATGCGAATGTGCATTGACTACCATGAGTTGAATAAGCTCATTGTTAAAAATCGGTACCCGCTCCCGAGGATCGACGACTTATTTGATCCGCTCCAAGGAGCTAGTTGGTTCTCGAAGATCGACCTTAGGTCCGGGTATCATCAGTTGAAGATTCGGGAGGAAGATATTCCTAAGACTGCCTTCTGCACTCGTTATGGACAATTTGAGTTTCTTGTGAGGTCTTTCGGTTTGACCAATGCACTGGCTGCGTTCATGGATCTTATGAATCGTGTGTGTAGACCGATGCTCGATCGTTCGGTTATTGTGTTCATCGACAACATTCTTGTGTACTCCAAAAGTGAATCCGATCACGCCGGTCATCTGGTGGAAGTGTTGGAGGCTCTGCGGAAGAACAAACTGTATGCGAAATTTTCTAAGTGTTCCTTTTGGTTGCGTGTGGTTCAATTCTTGGGTCATGTTATTAACCCGAGTGGTATTCTGGTTGACCCTGCAAAGGTGGAAGCCGTGAATGAATGGGAGTCTCCTAAGTCTCCATCTGAAATCCGTAGTTTTCTGGGTTTGGCGGGGTCTTACCGCCGCTTTATTCCCGACTTTTCGTAAATTGCTTCTTCGCTGACAAGGTTGACTAAGAAGAGTGTTAAGTTCGTTTGAGGGTACTGAGCAGGAGGAGGCTTTTCTCGAGTTGAAGAACAGGTTGACGCATGCACCGATTTTAGCTTTACCTGATGGCACCGATGATTTGGTAGTGTATTCTGATGCCTCTTATCAGGGGCTTGGGTGTGTTTTAATGCAGCGAGGTCGAGTCATCACTTATGCCTCATGGCAGTTGAAGCCTCACGAGGCGAATTATCCTACTCACGATTTGGAGCTTGCGGCCGTTGTGTTTGCGCTTAAGTTATGGCGGCATTATTTGTACGGTGATCCGTGCGTTATCTATACCGATCATAAGAGTTTAAAGTATTTCTTCGAACAAAAGGAACAGAATATGCGCCAGCGTCGATGGCTGGAGTTGATTAAGGATTATGATTTGGAGATTATGTACCATCCAGGTAAGGGTAACGTGGTGGCCGACGCGTTGAGCCGAAAGGAGAGACCGAAGCCGATTCGTGTAAAATCTTACCAGCTTATCCTTAAACCCAATATTTTGAAGCAAATAGCCAGCGTTCAGTATGAGGCTTTGCAGGTGGAATGGATTATGTCAGAACATTTTTGGGGTCAGGAGAAATCGTTGGAAGACGTCGGTGACGGGGTGAAGTATAAGGATGGTCTTTTATGGGTACCGATGTATGGGCGATTCAGAGATAAAATTTTGGATGAGGCACACAAGTCGTTCTATTCTATTCACCCGGGCGCGACCAAGATGTACCAAGACTTGAAGAAAAATTATTGGTGGCATGCGATGAAATTTGAGATGGCTCAGTACGTGAGTAAGTGTTTGACGTGTATACAAGTTAAGGCCGAGCATCAAAAGCAGTTCGGGAAGCTTCAACCTTTAGAAATACCAGAGTGGAAGTGAGAGCATCTTACTATGGATTTTGTGACTAAATTTCCTCGTACTCCTAAAGGTAGTTATGACACCATTTGGGTAATTGTCGATAGATTGACCAAGAGCGCTCATTTCTTTCCGATCCAAGACACTTTTAATTCCGAGCAGTTGGCCGATGTGTTTATTCGTGAGATCGTTTCTAGGCACGGGGTGCCGGTGTCCATTGTTTCGGATAGGGATAAGCGTTTTACCTCTAGGTTTTGGAAAAAGTTTCACGAGGAGATGGGTACTAAACTCCTTATCGGTACTGCCTATCACCCGCAGACAGATGGTCAATCCGAGAGGACCATTTAGACTCTTGAGGATATGTTGCGGGCTTGTGTAATCGATTTTGTTGGTAGTTGGGATCATCACTTACCGTTGGTAGAGTTCTCATATAACAATAGTTATCACGCCATGATTGGGATGCCACCGTTTGAGATGTTGTATGGTAGGAGGTGTAGGACTCAAGTTTGTTGGGGTTCCATTGGACAGAAACAGTTGAGGCTATGACTGAGAAGCTCGATAAAATTAAGGCGTTTATGAAGGCCGCTCAGGATCGTCAAAAGTCCTATGCGGAAAAAAGGCGAAGGCCTATTATTTTTGAGGCTGGGGATCGGGTTATGTTGAAAGTTTCTCCTTTGAAGGGCATTATCCGTTTTCGTAAGAGGGGGAAGCTTAGCCCGATGTTCATTGGTCCGTTCCGTATATTGTCCCGTGTTGGTGAGGTAGCGTATAGGCTGGAATTGCCTGATGAGCTCGCAGGGATTCATCCTACTTTCCATGTGTCCCACTTGTGGAAATGTTTAGCGGATGAGGAGGCCCATGTGCCTCTTGATGATATTGAGCTTGATAGTAAGTTGAACTACGTGGAGGAGCCTATTGCTATACTTGACCGTCAGGAAAGACGTTTAAGGAACAAGGTGGTTAGGCAGGTGAAGGTGCGGTGGAGTCACCGTAGGGGTTCCGAGGCTACTTGGGAATCCGAAGATTAGATGATGAAACTGTATCCGCAGTTGTTCCTGTCGCATCGGGATTCGGGGACGAATCCCATTGTAAGGGGGGTGGACTTGTAACGCCCGTCAACTTCCGGTTTAATGATTTAGCGCTTCTAAAGTATGTATAACTCTCGGGACTTAACCGACGTTTCCTGGAAACCTGTTCGTCATCCCGCTACGTTAAAACACTTAACCTTCCTTGGAAGTTGCCAAATCTTACAAATTCAAGGGACTTGGATGAAAGATATTTGTATTATATCAATAAACAAAAAAATAAACCCTAACCCCAGCTTCTGTCCGATCGGCGCAAGACCAGCCCCTCCCCCCTTCATTGCTTCGACTTTTTGATCAATTCCAAGCTCCTAGAAGTAGTTCAAGGTATGTACTACAATCCCTAACACTCTTTTCGTTCACCCCTAATTGTTTTGATGCTCAATTTTGCAGATACTTTTTATTGGACAGATTTTCGTCCAAGGTGTAATTGACCCACTTCCCGTGGATAACAATTAGAGTTTCCTGTGTAGAAAGATCCCCAGGTATGGCATTTACATCATATTAAAATTTCGTGCCCATTGGAGGTGTTTAGGTCGGTCAATCGATTTTAGTTCGAAAACTAGGGTTTATCGGGTGTAGAATTGTAAATTGTTGAGTTTGATGCGTTCATCGGTTGGATGACCAACCGAATCAGTTTGCATGGCCCTAGAGGAGTCTAAGGGCTGCGGGAAAATTAATTTTTTTGATGCTCGGGGCTGTTTTGGTTGGTGCTTGGTTAATCGAGTCGGCGGTGCGCGAATTTTCGTTTAAATGTTAAATTGAGAGTTGTAAAAAGGAACCGTCAACCCTATCAACTCGGGTGACATAATTATGATGAATGAAAAGATTAAAATGGGAATTTGGTCCATTTGGGGCTGACTCGTTTAACAATTAGTTTTAAGGTTTATTATGCGCGTATTCAACTCGATTTGATTACCGACGGGCGAGTTGTGCATCATGGTTAGCCCCGACCTTAATCGTAGGGTGGATTTGGTTAATTGAAAGGTCTTAGGGGCTGAGGTAAAGTGTTGGGCCTTGGGCCAAGTTGTTGGGCATTGGGCCAAGTGTTTGGCCTTGGGCTAAGTGTTGGGCCTTGGGCCAAGTTGTCCGGTCTTGGGGCAAGTGTTGGGCCTTGGGCCAAGTTGTTGGGCCTTGGGCCAAGTGTTGGGCCTTGAGCTAATTTTTTGGGCCTTGGGCCAAAGTGTTGGGCTTGAACGGCCCATTTGGCAAGAGTGTTCTTACGGTCTAGTTTAGTAACACGTTGTGTATAATTTACAGGCCCTTACTTGTGATTGTGCACTTAGGGATTTCCTAGCTCGTTGCAGGTGTTCGATTTATTTCGGGTGAGTTCTTGATGCCCCGTTAACTCTTTTTATGTTTTGGGCTAGCATGCACATCTAAGTGTTTTCTCACTTGATGAAATGTTCTAAATTATTTTGCATAGGCTTGCAAGTATTGGTAGGCCTTAGAATGTTATAGAACGTGTGTGTGTGTATATATATATATATTTTAGAATGGCCAATATTTGGCGAATGTTGTAGTCGTCTGGATTACTGAATGTTGCGTATGCCTACTTTTTGTTTGCATGCGCCGAATGTTACGTGTTTGGGTTGTACTTTTTCTAGGCCCTGAATGTTATTATTGAATGTTATATATATATATATATTGATATATATATATGAATGCACATATAGAGATGCTCATACGTAAGAATGACAATTTATTGAATGTGGTGACCTAACCGATGTATTTCCGTTTACCGTTTTAAAACCGTTGGAATGATTATTAAGACTTTTGTTACTTATTTATAACTTGAACTCACTCAGCTTAAGCTGACTTTGTGTGCATGTTAGTGTGAGTTTCAGGTTAGGAAGAGGATGCCTTATCTTTTGGACGTGCACGAAGCTACTTGGACGGTGAAGGGCATACGGGAATTGAAGATTTTATTATTAAACATTTATTTTTAAAAAGTTGTTTTTATTTAAAGATAATTATGTTGATTTTGGGCAAAATTCCCGTGTTTTGGGAAATCACTTACTTATTTACGTTTTTCGCCGAATTATACTATGAGATGCTTATTTTAATGAAAAGAATTATTTTTAAGATTAATTATTATTACGAGTATTTTGAATGATTACCAACTGTGGGGTTCCCGGGGTTCGGGGACTTACAAGTTGGTATCAGAGCCTTGGTTCGAGGGATCCGAGCATCCCCGAATGATTGGACTAGAACTGTAAGAAAAGAGACCAGTAAGCCCACAGCGAGTAGCTGCACGCTAAGAGGTAACTTTTAATTATTTAGTCATTTCTTTAAATTTAAAAGTTCCTGGTATGTTTAACTGTTTAAGTGTTAGATGGAAGGCTAACGAGGTTAGGGGCAGGGGGTGGTTAAGACGGGCGGGTAAAGTAAACAACTAATTACACTTGATCAACGTCATTAGCAGTTTACCCTTACCTTACATGTTCTAATTACCACTTGTACTTGACCGTGTTAAAATTCTGTCTTTGTAGGGATAAGTCATGGTTAATACTCGAGCTGCTAAGAGAGATGGTCCTAGTGTTCGCGGCCGTGGTCATAAGCCACGTGCCGATGCCGAGAGAGAGATTCCTACTCCCCAGCGGGAGGAAACCCCGATTCTTGAGGAGGGGGATAACCCCGCCTTAGATCCTGCCTTGCGCGCGGCAATCGCGGATGAGGTTTACCAAGTGCTCCATCGCGCCATTCCTGAGATCGTTGCTGAGGCCGTCAGGGCCATGGAGGAGTCACTGGTTAGTAAGGGTTCGGATAGGGGAAGGAAGAGTAAGGAGGTGCAGGTCGAAGAGGAAGTGTATCTGCCGAGTGGGGATGAAGATGAGGTCCGGACTGTTAGTGTATCGACCCAGGGTTGCTCGTATGGTGACTTCAAGAAGTGCGACCCCTTTCCTTCGATGGTACTAAAGATGCTTTGGCAGCATATCAGTGGGTGAGAGAGATGGAGGCCGTTTTGAGGGTTTTTAAGTGCAAGGGGGATGACATGGTCACTTATGCTACCGCCTCGTTTCGTTCCGAGGCATTATGCTGGTGGGATAATCTGGTGCAGGCTATGGTTGATCGATTGATTAGGAGGATGACATGGGATGGATTGAAGAAGTTGGTTCTCGAACAGTTCTTTCCTCCGCACGAATTAGATAAAATTGAACATGAATTCTTGACCTTGGAGGCGGGTAGTATGACACATCGGGAATACACCACAAAGTTCAATAAGATGGCTCGCTTATGTCCCGATCTAGTTACCCCTGAGGCAAAATGGATTAAGAAGTATGTGAAGGGCCTTCCGGTGAATAAATCACCCGAGCGCGTAGTCGATGTGTTTGAGGTTGAGGTCGCCATAGGAAAATCCGTGTCCGTGGCTAGGGCTATTCAGGGTTGTTCCATCGAGTTGTCTGGGTATAGATTTTCGATGTGATTGTATTTGATGCCGCTTGGTTGTTTCGATGTAGTGCTCGGGATGGATTTGCTCGCGAATGTTGATGCTCAAATCATTTGTGGTCAGAAACTCGTTCGTCTAAGGGCCTCGGATGGGACTCAAATTACGGTCTTCAGTGATCGAAATGTTGCGACGCCACATGTTATATCCATGCTTAAGGCGGGAATGTTGATGCAGCGGGGGTGCGGGGCGTATCTGGAGTATGCTATGAACGTGAATACCGAGGTGGCTACCGTCGGTGATGTTCCTATTGTTCGGGATTTCCCGGATGTATTTCCAGTTGATTTGTCAGATGTGCCGCCGGATAGCGAGGTCTAGTTCCAGATAGACCTTGTACCGGGCGCCAAACCCGTTGCCCGAGCACCCTACCGCCTAGCGCCGAACGAAATGAAGGAACATATGGCTCAGTTGGAACACTTGCTCGATAAGGGCTTTTTTTGACCTAGCATCTCGCCTTGGGGTGCCCCGGTCTTGTTCGTTAAGAAGAAGGACGGTAGCATGCGAATGTGCATTGACTAACGTGAGTTGAATAAGCTCACTGTTAAAAATCGGTACCCGCTCCCTAGGGTCGACGACTTATTCGCTCAGCTCCAAGGAGCTAGTTGGTTGTCGAAGATCGGCCTTAGGTCCGGGTATCATCAGTTGAAGATTCGGCAGGAAGATATTCCTAAGACTGCCTTCCGCTCTCGTTATGGACATTATGAATTTCTGGTGATGTCTTTCGGTTTGACCACACACTGGCTGCGTTCATGGATCTTATGAACTGGGTGTGTAGACCGATGCTCGATCGTTCGGTTATTGTATTCATCGACGACATTCTTGTGTACTCTAAAAGTGAATCCGATCACGCCGGTCATCTGGTGGAAGTGTTGGAGGCTCTGCGGAAGAACAAATTGTATGCGGAATTTTTCTAAGTGTTCCTTCTGGTTGCGTGAGGTTCAATTCTTGGGTCATGTTACTAACCCGAGTGATATTCTGGTTGACCCTGCAAAGGTGGAAGTCATGAATGAATGGGAGTCTCCTAAGTCTCCATCTGAAATCCGTAGCTTTCTGGGTTTGGCGAGGTATTACCGCCGCTTTATTCCAGATTTTTTGAAAATTGCTTCTTCGCTGACCAGGTTGACTAAGAAGAGTGTTAAGTTCGTTTGGGGTACTGAGTAGGAGGGGGCTTTTCTCGAGTTGAAGAACAGATGGACGCATGCCCCGATTTTAGCTTTACCTGATGGCACCGATGATTTGGTAGTGTATTCTGATGCCTCTTATCAGGGGCTTGGGTGTGTTTTGATGCAGCGAGGTCGAGTCATCGCTTATGCCTCACGGCAGTTGAAGCCTCACGAGGCGAATTATCCTACTCACGATTTGGAGCTTGCGGCCGTTGTGTTTGCGCTTAAGTTGTGGCGGCATTATTTGTACGGAGTTCCCTGCGTTTAAAATATTTCTTTGAATAAAAGGAACTGAATATGCGTCAGCGTCAATGGTTGGAGTTGATTAAGGATTATGATTTGGAGATTATGTACCACCCAGGTAAGGCCAACGTGGTGGCTGACGCGTTGAGCCGGAAGGGGAGACCGAAGCCGGTTCGTGTAAAATCTTACCAGCTCATCCTTAAACCCGATATTTTGAAGCAAACAGCCAGCGTTCAAAATGAGGCTTTGCAGGTGGAATGGATTATGTCAGAACGTGTTTGGGGTCAGGAGAAATTGTTGGAAGACGTCAGTGACGGGGTGAGTATAAGGATGGTCGTTTATGGGTACCGAAGTATGGGGGATTCAGAGATAAAATTTTGGATGAGGCACACAAGTCGCGCTATTCGATTCACCCGGGGGCGACCAAGATGTACCAAGACTTGAAGAAAAATTATTGGTGGCCTGCGATGCAATTTGAGGTGGCTCAGTACGTGAGTAAGTGTTTGACGTTTCTACAAGTTAAGGCCGAGCATCAGAAGCCGTTTGGGAAACTTCAGCCATTGTAAATACCTGAGTGGAAATGGGAGCATCTTACTATGGATTTCGTGACTAAACTGCCTCGTACTCCTAAGGGTAATTATGACACCATTTGGGTAATCGTGGATAGACTGACCAAGAGCGCTCACTTCTTTCCGATTCGAGAGACTTTTAATTCTGAGTAGCTGGCCGATGTGTTTATTCGTGAGATCGTCTCTAGGCACGGGGTTCCGGTATCTATTGTTTCAGATCGGGATACGCATTTCACCTCCAGGTTTTGGAAAAGGTTTCACGAGGAGATGGGCGCCAAACTCCTCATCAGTACTGCTTATCACCCGCGGATGGATGGTCAGTCTGAGAGGACCATTCAGACTCTCGAGGATATGTTGCGGGCTTGTGTTATCGACTTTGGTGGTAGTTGGGACCGTCACTTACCGTTGGTAGAGTTCTCGTATAATAACAGTTATCACGCCACGATTGTGATGCCACCGTTTGAGATGTTGTATGGTAGGAGGTGTAGGACTCCAGTCTGTTGGGGTTCCGTTGGTCAGAAGCAGTTGGGTAGTTTGGAGGTGGTCGAGGCTATGACTGAGAAACTCGACAAGATTAAAGCATTTATGAAGGCCGCGCAGGATCGTCAGAAGTCATATGCAGATAAAAGGCGAAGGCCTATTGTGTTTGAGGCTGGGGATCGGGTTATGTTAAAAGTTTCTCCCTGGAAGGGCATTATTCATTTTCGTAAGAGTGGGAAGCTCAGTCCGAGGTTTATTGGCCCGTTCCGTATATTGGCCCGAGTCGGTGAGGTAGCATATAGGCTGGAATTGCCCGAGGAGCTAGCGGGGATTCATCCTACTTTCCACGTGTCCCATTTGAGGAAATGCTTAGCGGATGAAGAGGCCCATGTGCCTCTTGATGATATTGAACTCGATAGTAAGCTGAACTACGTTGAACAACCGATTGCTATTCTTGACCGTCATGAGGGGCGTTTGAGGAATAAGGTGGTTAGACAGGTGAAGGTGCAGTGGAAACACCGTAGGGGTTCCGAGGCCACTTGGGAGTCTGAAGACGAGATGATGAAGCATTATCCGCAGTTGTTCCTGTCGCATCGGGATTCGGGGACGAATCCCATTGTAAGGGGGGTGGACTTGTAACGCCCATTAATTCTGGTTTCAAGAATTAAAGCTTGTAGAGTATGTATAATTCTCGGGATTTATCCGACGTTTCTCGGAAGCGTTTACGTCATCCCGATACGTCTAATCGCTTAACATTTCTTCCAAGTTGCATTATTATTAAATTCCAGGGGCTAGAATGAAAATGTTTTATAATATAACATCAATCAAAAAACCCTAAACCCTTTGTGCAGCTGCTGTCCGATCGACCAAGAGACCAGCCTCCCTCCCTTCCTTGCTCGACTTTTTGATCAATTCCAAGCTCCTAGCAGTAGTTAAAGGTATGTACTAAAATCCCCAACACTCTTTTTGTTCACCCCTAATCGTTTTGATGCTTAATTTTGCCAAGGTGTAATTGACCCACTTCCCGTGGATAAAAATTAGAGTTTTCGGTGTAGAAAGATCCCCAGGTATGGCATTTACGTCATATTAAAATTTCGTGGCCATTGGATGTGTTTTGGTCGGTCAATCGATTTTAGTTCGAAAACTAGGGTTTATCGGGTGTAGAATTGTAAATTGTTGAGTTTGATGCGTTAATCGGTTGGATGACCAACCGAATCAGTTTGCATGGCCCTAGAGGAGTCTAAGGGCTGTGGGAAAATTATTTTTTTGATGCCCAGAGCTGTTTTGGTTGGTGCTTGGTCAATTGAGTCGGCGGTGCGCGAATTTTCATTTAAATGTTAAATTGAGAGTCGTAAAAAGGAACCGTCAACCCTATCAACTCGGGTGACATAATTATGATGAATGAAGAGATTAAAATGGGAATTTGGTCCATTTGGGGCTGACTCATTTAACAATTGGTTTTAAGGTTTATTACGCGCGTATTCGACTCGATTTGATTACCGACGGGCGAGTTGTGCATCATGGTTAGCCCGACCTTATTCGTAGGGTGGATTTGGTTAATTGAAAGGTCTTAGGGGCTAAGGTAAAGTTTTGGGCCTTGGGCCAAGTGTTGGGCCTTGGGCCAAGTTGTTGGGCCATGGGCCAAGTTGTTGGGCCTTGGGCAAAGTGTTGGGCCTTGGGCCAGTTGTTGGGCCTTGGGCTAAGTTGTTGGGTCTTGGGCCAAAGTGTTGGGCTTGAACGACCCATTAGGCAAGAGTGTTCTTACGGTCTAGTTTAGTAACACGTTGTGTATAATTTACAGGCCCATACTTGTGATTGTGCACTTAGGGATTTCCTAGCTCGTTGCAGGTGATCGATTGATTTCAGGTGAGTTCTTGTTGCCCCGTTAACTCTTTTTAAGTTTTGAGCTAGCATGCACACCTAAGTGTTTTCTCACTTGATGAAATGTTCTAAATTATTTTGCATAGGCTTGCTAGTATTGGTAGGCCTTGGAATGTTATAGAATGGCTAATATTTGGCGAATGTTGTAGTCGTCTCTACTACTGAATGTGTCGTATGCCTACTTTGTGTTTGCATGCGCCGAATGTTACGTGTTTGGGTTGTACGTTTTCTCGACCCTAAATGTTATTATTGAATGTTATATATATATATATATATATATATATTGATATATATAGGAATACACGTATAGAGATGCTCATACGTAAGAATGACTATTTATTGAATGTGGTGACCTAAGCGATGTATTTCCGTTTACCGTTTTAAAACCGTTGGAATAATAATTAAGACTTTTGTTACTTATTTAAAACTTGAACTCACTCAGCTTAAGCTGACTTTGTGTGCATGTTAGTGTGAGTTTCAGGTTAGGAAGAGGATGCGTTATCGCTTGGACGTGCACGAAGCTACTTGGACGGTGAAGGGCATACGGGAATTGAAGATTTTATTATTAAACATTTATTTTAAATTTTTTTTTCTATTTAAAGATAATTATGTTGATTTTGGGTAAAATTCCTGGGTTTTGGGAACTCATTTACTTATTTACGTTTTCCGCCGAATTATACTCTGTGATGCTTATTTTAATGAAAAGAATTGTTTTTAAGATTAATTATTATTACGAGTGTTTTGAACAATTACCAACTGTGGGGTTCCCGGGGTTCGGGGCCTTATAGAGAATGCCTTATCGCTTGGACGTGCACGAAGCTACTTGGACGGTGAAGGGCATACGGGATTTTGAAGACTTTATTATTAAACATTTCCTTTTAAAATTTTTTATTAAAGATAATTTAGTTGGTTTTTGGGCAAAATTCCCGGGTTTTGGGAACTTATTATATTATTTACGTTTTCCGCTGAATTATACTCTGTGATGCTTATTTTAATGAGAAGAATTGTTTTCAAGTTTAATTATTTTTACGGGTGTTTTGAATGAATACCAACTGTGGGGTTCCCGGGGTTCAGGGCCTTATAGAAATATGGAAATCATGCAACGCTGAAAGGTAGCCGGGGCATTAAATAACCCAAATGTCGTGCATCGATACGCATAAGTTCCATAAGGACATGTAAAGGTCATCTTTTTCTTGATCCTTCGGTGTGATGAGGATCTAAAAGTAACCTAAAAATCCATCAAGTAAACAATAAAATCGTTGTCCCATTAGACGCTCCAACATCTGATCGATAAACGGTGGAGGAAATGGTCCTTTTCGGGTGGCGTTGTTTAAATTACGATAATCAATGCACACATGCCAGTCGGTGAATCATCTCGGCATCCAACTATCGTACGTCCTTTCTTTAGGATGACTTGGGTCGTGCTCGCCCAAGGAGAATCAGAAATAGGGTAAATCATCTCAGCATCCATCAACTTCAATAACTCTTTCTTCACCAGTTCCTGCATGTTTGGATTAAGACGCCTTTGGGTTGCACCACTGGTTTATATTTATCCTCCATCAAAATTGGGTGAGTACAAAGAATGGGGTCTTATTCCCTTAATATCTTAAAGTCTCCATGTATTCGCTCCCTTATGCAACCTCAATATCTCAAGCAACTTCGACTTCTCCTCCTCCGTCAACTTAGAAAAAACAATAACGGGCAAACTAGAACCCTCTACTAGATAGGAATACTCTAAATGCGAATGTAGTACCTTAAGCTCTAATGGAACGGGTGTCTCTAAGGAAAGTGTATCTATCTCACAACCAACCTTACTCACCACCATCACTTCAGGAAAACACGGTGCCTCCTACAATTCTTCCTCCTTTAGCTCGTCATCAACTCCACCTCCAACAAGATTGGCTCCATAGATGTAATCAAGATAATTGCTAAATTGTGCTAAAAGTAGTTTAATAATTATTAACTAAATTAAATAAAAATGAACACTAAGTAATACTCTAGACTCTCTAAAACTCGACTAAACTACTAACCGGCTAGTGAACCGATCGACTCTAGTAAAGCTAAGTAAGTCCGGATATCAAACCCACGAGACTCTCTAAATTTCATTTATTAGCTAATTAGGCTCGACTACAAACACAACTTATTAATTTATATTTGTTTGGGGGGGGGGGGGTTGTTTAAAATACTAATTTAAGACTACTGTTAAAAACTAATTAAGAAAACAAGTAATTTAAATTAAAGCAAAAGTTTTTTATTTAAAATAAGATGATTATGAGAAAACTACCTAGGCTAGAATCCCCTAAATTTTAGTTTTAAATTAATCGGGAAAATATTTAGTTGTGGACTGGAATCGTAAAATAGACACTGAAAAGAAACCCTGAACAGGACCCCTGACCCTTCTCAAGAAGACACCTATGAGTTTCTAATAAGTTTTAATGCACACCAGTATTAAAAATCAAGTTGTCCTACGGTCACCTAATTAATTATGATTTAGTTCCTTTATAACGAAATCCTACCTTACAGCGCGGAAATCAAAGACAATTTAATATATTTAATTGATTTAGTAGACAATAATAAATAATCAACCCTAGACGGACTCCTTACGAAGAACTAAATCTAGCAAGATTAAATAATACAAATCTATCAATAACCTAGCACTTTACAGATTTTAGGTTAGCAGCACACTTAGATTTATTTTGACAATATTATTTCTATAAACTTATCATGAAATCAATTATAAAATAATCAAGAACACAAAGTAATTGATCTAATAGCAACCTATCATATGACAAACAATAATCAAGGAAACTATGGAATAAAACTCATCAAACAATCCTAAGCATTCATATGCATCAATTTAATATAGTTAAATCTTTTACTGAATCATAAAAACCATAACGATAAATAATCCCAAGTCAAATCAAAATATCAAAGTAGTTTCATTATAAGCCTAAATAGTTCATGCAATTTAGCCTAACATTTTAAGTTTAAACAAAACAATCAAATAAGAATTCATGGCGGTAATAAAAGAAAACTAAAGAAAACGAAATAAAAAGCTCGTGTTCTTCATTTTGAAACAATACCCGCACCACCGAATGATTCTTCAACTCCAAATTAGCCAAAGATGCACTCGTAAGCCTTGGAACTCCACAAATTCGTATGGGAACTTCAGGATATGATTAAGGGTGAGATTAAGGGTCTTTATATAGGAAAAACAAGCCCAAACCCTAAAATCCATAAAGAAGTTTCTGGAACATAGCCCATCGCGCCGCGCGGCGGGACTTGGCCTCCTTGTCACGCGGCACTCCGGCAAACAAAAGGGGGGGGGGGGGCTAAACCGGTCTGGTTCGCTCACACAGTTTTAATATACATACATAAAAACCAAGCAATTCTATGAACATGTGTAGCAATGCAAGTAAGGTCCTTCCAGTTAGTAAGAACCAACGTACTTGGGTAATCACACAACGTACGCAATGTCCTTTCCAGTTGGGGACAACCAACATACTAGGATAATAGCACAACGCACGCAAGGTCCTTTCCATATGGTAGCAACCAACGTACTAGGATAATAGCACAACGCACATAAGCAAATAAACACATAAGTCCATAATATGAGTTGTAGTATTGTAAATGAATACGTAACTATTTGGATACGACATACATGCTACCCACAAAATGTAAAAACGTTAAAAAGGGGTGTGAGAAACTCACCTTTGATATGAAGCCTATATAATAGAAAAAACAGAAGACGCGCCAAAAAAGTCAAAACGGTTGAACCTCACGAACTATAAATAAAATAATACTATTATTTAGCGACTAATTAATGGAATTATTAAGACTAATTACTGTATGAATTTGTTGGGAAAACATATTATTTTATTATATTCTTTTACTAATTTTATGGCATTGGATCATTTTAATAGTATTTTTTGTTTTAACGAAATTTTAACGATTTAATATTTTAATATTATGTGATTAACAACTTAATGGAAATATGAGAAACATGATATTTGTAAGCCACGGGTTAATGTTTATGAGTTAAACAAAATTTAATGGTTTAACGAAATAAGTTAATTAATTAAAGTTTACGAGTGAATTATAACTAACGGATTAAATTTAGTGGGTTAACGAGTTTGGAAGTCGGTTTTATGGGAAATTGGTGAAATAAAATTTATAATTTTATTTGGTTTAAAAAATTGATTTTATTGATTTATTATGATTTTTAAATAATTTATTTAATTATTATAATTAATAAACATGTTTTAAAAAAATACAAGATAACAAGGCCAGACCCGGGGTTCAAACCGGAGTCCTTTTGTCCACACCCAACCATACTAACTAGACCAACTAATCTATTTGATTTTAGAATAGAAACAATAAAATAAATAAACTATTAAACGATCATCTTCTTTAATTACAAACCCTAGGGCTCCAATTCTCAGATTTGGTTCCATGTATGATTGTTCTATGCTAGGGGTTTTGATTAGCAATGAAAAATGAGCAAAAACCTGAAGTTAATTACCTGGAAAGGATGTTTCTTGAGGGTAAACGGAGACCCGCTGAAAAAACTTTCTTGACGAACAATTTACGGTATGTAGGGAGAGTTACAGTGCAATTAGAGGTTATAGCAAGATCGGTCGATGAAGTAGGGTCTACTTATAGTCTAAATTAAACCGTTGGGGCTTCATTATGTTTTATTGCATTATAATAAATTATCCGGCCATCAGGGTTTTAAATCCATCGTTATATGTTGTTAATGCTTGTTATTATGGTCGATAAATATTTTCCGTTAGTGGAGATAGACGTTGGAGTCATTATTTGACGTTAATTTGGCGTTTTGGGTTGGTTTTATGGGTTGCCTGAAAAACAATCGGGTCGCCAGCGGGATAGCACCGGAAAACCGAGGAGGGTGAAGGGGTGGGGTGATGGCTGGGTATATTTAATATAATAATAATGTATGTTTGTAAGGCTCGTAACCCGGGCTCTACATTGGACGTTGGATTTACTCATAAAACTCAGTTTGTTTCAGGGGAAGCATATACAATTTGCAGCGAAAATTAAAACTTTTTACATAACAACTTCTATTTCTAACTAGATCTTCAATATGGATAACCCCTCGTGCACCTCAAGCTTGCCACGAAGTCAGCAATACCTGCATACATACTAAAAGTCAGCTATACGCTAAGTGAGTTCTTACGTTTCTTTCTTTTCATAACATACGATTTATAATTAAATCACATCTTTCGAACAATTATACATAACATAACCTTTCTCATTCATTATTTACTTTCTCTATGTCTGTCTATCAATCATTCCATAACTATTTTCATGTGCGCTTGTTCATAACCAAGCCTCCTATTCTTTCTCATACCGAGCCATCTATCCTTGCTCATAACCGAGCATTCTATCCTTACTATTAACCAAGCCATCTATTCTTGCTCATAATCGAGCCTTCTATTCTTGCTCATAATCGAGCCATCTATTCTTAATCATAACCGAGCCATACAAGGCTAGAGGGATTTGCCATCCTAACATTTGTTTCTTGCATGAGGCCCAAAGGTTTTACAGGTGAACGTATACCCACTCTTCAATACATAACATTCATAAAAATTTACAATCACCTACACATTCTTCTCGAGTATTATTATGGCTTGCTCCCTAACTCGTTGTGTTTTGTCAACTAAAATTCCAGAATATTAATAAATTAATATATCACACAGTATTACAATATATACATTACTAATTAAAATTAGGTATACCAATTCTTTCTCTTACGAGTACGAGTATGTATACAGCCCCATACGTTTAAAGGAAAAAGAGGGCTAGAACCCAACTGAAGTCAGCTTCTTTCAAAGTAAACTGTAATACCCTTTCTTAGCTGTGCACGGCTAACTGCGTAACAATTATAAGTATCAATTTACTAGTTCTAACTATCTCGTAATACTAGGTTATTGAAACCCTCAACGAACTGAGCCCGTGGGCAGTTATAATAATTACTTAGTTACGACCGACTCAAATTAGTTCCAATCTATTCGAATGACTAGAATTAAATCAATTCCATTCTAGTTGAATGACTAGAATCAAATTAATTCCATTCCAGTTGAATGAGTTGACTCAAATCGGTTCCATTCTAGTTGAATGACTAGACTCAAATGGATTCCATTCTAGTTGAATGACGACATTCAAATCGATACCATTCTAGTTGAATGACTAGACTCAAATCAAGTCCATTCTAGTTGATTGACTGGACTCAAATCAATTCCATTCTAGTTGAATAACTAGACTCTAATCAATTCCAATCTAGTTGAATACCTAGACTCATATCAACTCCACTCAAGTTGAATACCTAGACTCAAATCAATTCCATTCTAGTTTGAATGACTAAACTCAAATCATTTCCATTCTAGTTGAATGACTAGACTCAACTCAATTCCCTTCTAGTTGAATGACTAGACTCAAATCGTTTCCATTCTAGTTGAATGACTAGTCTCAAATCGATTCCATTCTAGTTGAATAACTAGACTCAAATCGATTCCATTCTAATTGGATGACTAGACTCAAATCGATTCCATTCTTGTTGAATGACTAGACTCAAATTGGTTCCATTATAGTTGAATGACTAGACTCAAATCGGTTCCATTCTAGTTGAATGACTAGACTCAAATTGCTTCCATTCTTGTTGAATGACTAGACTCAAATCGATTCCATTCTTGTTGAATGTCTAGACTCAAATTAATTCCATTCTAGTTTAACCACACACTCAACTTGGTCTTTCCTCAACAATCGACTCGGCTCAAAAACACATTTTCGGCTCGAATGGGATCCATTCGAGTCGAATGGGATCCACTAGATTAGAATGGATTACATTTTAGTCGAAGGGATTCCATTCGCATATGGTTCCGGCTGTGCTTAATTCGGGTCCTTCCATTTTGTCACTTTTCACGTCTCATTTCACCAGTTTTATTCTTAGGACAAGTTTCGGGTTATAACAACTCCATTACCTTGCTCGATACGGCCCGAGCATCACTTGTTCGTACCACCTAAACCCAAACAACTTTCTTACAACAAAGATTACATTTTTCTTACTTTACAAGACCCGATTTGCCTTAGTTATTGCATTTTAGCTCAAACCGACATCAAAAACCTTATCTTTAATTTAGAACATAATTTTCTAGAACTTGGTTTGGTTTGGATCTTGAACCTCTTTTGAATCTTGACGGGTTTCTCTATAGCTTCAATAAGAATCATCTTGCTAAATCTTGGATCTTGAATGAAGTATGGTAGGAAGAGGGTGTTTGTGTTTGTATAGAGTGTGTGAAAACGAAGCAGGATATGTATAATGGGAAATGATTAGTGTGTAAGTCCCGTGGAAGGATCTTGTAATTTGATATCAAGTAAATCCTTTGTTAGGCGGAATCTAACAAAGAACCGATTCTATAATAAGCAAAGTAAAACAATGAACACAATAGATATTTCTTCAAAACACACGTATAGATTACGTCGGGTGCTTAAGCCCTTTAACAAAATTTACACGGTGATACTCTCTATTCAGCTAACAAACGACCAACAATCGACCCTAATACGAACGACGCACATCATATATATAGTCATATATTATACCTAAGCCCAAGTACATAAAAGGCCCACGGAACTCCCTTGATTTCGGTCTACATAGTGTAGCCCAAAACCAAGCCCAAAACATAATGCATAAACCAATATATATAGCCCAACATTCTCCGCGTTGATTTATTGCTTGATTTTACTTGTGCTTAAGTATGTCAGCATCGGCTTCCTTGTATGCACCTGCCCATAGCCCTGTTTGGATGATCGATCCCACCATCTTAGTATACTCCGTAGCAGCAAGCCCGTAGAGTGGTTCAGCTGAAATCTAAAAGCCGCTAAGTGTCTTGATGTCTTTCTCTCCAAACTTGAATAAATCTATTGGATCAACAAGACAATACTGATCATTCACAAGTCTAATGATCATCGTAGCCGTTTCACTATTATACGTCCAAAACTTCATTCCATCAAGTGTTCCCTCAGGAAATCTCTTGGTGATCGGAATTGACGTCACTTTATCTGTTGGCGGCTACATCACATTCACCATCGGCTTGTTGGTGTGAGGGTCGCAAACACCCTTTTGCTTTCTTGAGAAATGATTCTGTAGTAGGCATACTGGGAAACCCTCGTTCAACTTGGTTGCTCAAATAATTCAATAAATTCATGGCCTTTGGATCATTGTTCGCGTTGTGGAAAGGAGCATTAATTAAATCAGTCAAATCAACCTTCGTCCACGACCAGAAACTCTTCACTTTCTTGTAGTATTCGGTGCCACCCGACTTTTTCTTGACCCACCACATTTTCGTGTCCACATCATACCCCCATGAGACAACCCTAGAACAATCACCATACTTATCAGAGAAACTCTTTTGCAGTTCCACAACAAACTTCTCGGGGTGATCAGAGAATACAACGTTCTGATTTTAGTTTTTTCTTATCAGCATCTTCCTCATCAATTGTTCTTTCTCCTCATCCGACTTTGGTGGAGCGGCAATATATTTTTTCCATAGCCGCAGAAATATCAATGTTTGAAGCATGGCGCATATCGGGATCCCTGTCATCACCACTCTTAAATTCATTGTTGGAGGTCTAAGTACATTGCAGTAAGGCCACCCATGCTAGCTTGAAGCTCTTGAATCTTTGAATCTTTGTCTGCATTGCTATCTTCAAGCTCTTTAATACGAACATCCTTCACAACTGAGTCTTGTTCAAGCTCAAAGACTCGATGTTGTAAAGCATGAACATCAACAGGTTCAGCTTCTAGAGCAATCCCCTTGCCTTTGTCTTGTAAGAATTTGTCTTGCATGGCCAGAATATGAGCAATCTTGTCAGCTGCACTTGAACTTTCTTGTCCAATCGGGTCAGACGATCCCGATGGTTCAGTGGTGGACTGAATATATGTCATAAAATCAAACTCCTGTGTAATATCTTCAAAGATCTATTCTTGGGTTTGTTGAGCAGTAGTAGAAGGGCCTTGAGCAGTCTTAGCTTCAACAGTAACAGGCTCAGCAACAGTTGGTTGGGTAGTTGACATAACATCACTACCCAGCGCACCCAGTCTTGGATCTTTCTTTCGGCGATTTCATGGAATGAGATTGGTGGTTGGCTCTTCATCAACATCATCTTCAACATGTGTCACAGTGACTGATTGAGAAGGCTTCAAAGTAGTCGACTGGAGCTTTTCCTTGAACGCTTCAAACTCTTTTACCGGTTCAGAAGTAGGTACTGACTTATGTACCTGGTGTTTAGTCTCCAAAGGTTTATGGTGGAAAACTATTAGGCTCATCATCATCGGACATTGTCTCAAAGGTGATGACGTGCCTTTGAGCAGGAACCACATGTTCCTCAGCTACAGCGGCACCAGCAACATTGACAGTAACTTTGGTCTCAGAATTGTTGGAATATCGTATGCCCGAGACACATAATTAAGTTAATGTGGCTAGTCATGTTTGATCCAAGTCGGGTCATACCCAATAACGAGTTAGACACACACCAATTATGTATTTGTTAAGATAAGATCTATAAGACAAATACAGAACACGACACTTTCAGAAAATCGGGTTTCTGAATAATTACTTGAAAGTATTAAATAATTAATTGGTTAATTTATTTATTCAAATAATTATTATTGGAATAATTATTTAACTATGTATTCTTTTATAAAATGGTTTATAAAAGATGGGGTGTTTATATATTTTATAAAGTATAAAATATATAAAATAAAATAAAATAAAAAAAAAAAAAAAACAATATTGGGGCCGGTTTTGGGTGGGCCCCACACCCCACTAATTTGGTCAAATTATTAACATGCAAAGGGTAGAGTGTGGACTTGTATAAACTCCATACCTCTTGTATGCATGTGACTTGACAATGATCATTATATATATAACTTTCAAGTAATCAAAAAGTGAACACAACTCCTTTCTTTCTTTCTCTCTAGCTCACGGCCAAAAGAAGAAAGAGTTTGGGTCTCGTTTTTTTTTCGTGTTCAAGCTCCCTAGCATAGCTCGGTGTGTGTTGGAGGCTCGGGGTATATTCCGTTTGAGGGTTTTCCTTTGAAAGTCTAGCATTCACATCATCATCTTCTTCAACATCCACTAAACTCTTAAAGGGTTAAGATTGTAAGTGTTTATATGCTTTGATAGTTTAGTTATTCCCGTATCATTTGATCCTTGCTTCGGGTTTCTAGTAAATAGATTATTGGTAATCTTGAAATGAATAAACTAGGTTGTTCATATGTTTAGTTTGTCTATCACGTTTCCGCATTTATTATAACTAGTTAAACGGTTAACTAAGTTTGTAATTTCCATAGAAACCCAACAAATGGCATCAAGAGCCGGGATACGGGAAACTAAGCTTCGGGTTCTCGGTTTTTTATTTTCCCCTTGAAAGATTTATACAAAAATTAACATGCATGATATTTTTGTATTTAATCTTGTTATTGTTTTTGGCTTAGTTCAAAAAAAAAAAAAAAAAAAAAAAAAAAAACTGAGCAAATGGGCCGAAGCCCAATTCGGGTGAATTTGGGCCGAAGCCCACTTGAAAAAGGGTTATTGGGCTAACCGGTTTTATAAAAATTTTTGGGCCGAGCCCATGGGTTTTTATATTGGGCCGGGCCCATAAGTTTCTTTTGGGCCGAGCCCATGCAATTTTGTTTGGGCCGAGCCCATGCAGTTTTGATTGGGCCGAAGCCCATAATCTTGGAATTGGGTCAAGCCCAAATGGGTTGGGCTAGGCCCGATAAAGGCAAGGGGTTTTGGAACGGGTTCCTATGACATATCGGGTTATGTTTGTTAGTACTAGACCGAGCCGTAGACCAAATGGATGTTTGTTTGTGATTGATGGTTGTGATTGTAATTTATTATTCAAAGTATCGGTTTGTAATAATTAATTAGGGGCTATTTTGTAATTATTTATTCATATGGGCATGTAATAAATAGGTATTTTGTAATATCTTTATTTTATAGAAAAAATGTATTAGGACATTTAATTTTGTAAAATTAAAGAAGATTGCAAAGTTGGAAGTTTGGGCCTAATTGGGCCGGGTATGGTGATAATGGGTTTCACAAGCCCATTAAGGGATTCAAGCCCAAAAGGACCTAAGCCCACCAATTGAGCCCAAGTGGAAGCTTATGGAAGCTAAGGCCCAAGTTCAAGCCCAATGGATCACAACGGGGTTGAAGAAGATGCTCGAAGCATTTGGATGCGGGATCGAGTGGGAGCTACAACATCCATGTGTCATGTGTCCCTTAGGATTGGACCTAAGACACACACTTGTTTCGGCTAACAAGTGTGGTCTAATTTAGTGGCTCGTGTCTAGTATATATATATATTGTGTGTATGCTTGTTGATTGATTGTTTGATTGTGTGGTTGTTAGATATTAGGATATCAACTCCGTCACATAGAATTAATTAACAAAGCATAAAACGGGTTCTAATAATTATCGGTAATTACGTGACACGTAGTTTAATAAAATGGAATTATTAACTAGCCGTCTCACGCCCATAATAAAAATGGTTTTATTATAAATTAGTTTTGAAAAATGGTTTCAAAATCATGTTACTAAATGCATGTTAGAACGTGATTTAAAGTTTTATAACTAGAATTATTAAAACTAAAAATCCCTTTTTAAATTTAAGGATAATAAGTTAAACACCATCCTTTTGTATAACACTTAACATATTAATAAGCTCTTAGTGGGAAAAAGGTCACCTAACCGCATAGAGTAAATTAACATGTTGAGGTAATATTGGCATAAAATGGGAAAAAGGTCACCTAACCGTTTGTATGTTAATATTACAAGTTGATACAAGTAGGACGACTTAAATTAGAACCATGTGAAGAGGGTCACCCAAGCATGGGGTCTAATAGGTGTTGATGGGATAAACATGCCAACACGAAATATGATTTCGAACCGGTCCCATAAATTCTAGAAGTTGCAAAAGGGTTTGCAATTGTTATGAATAACTACCTTGATAAACCGACAATGGGAAAAAGGTCACCTAACCGGAGTCGGGTTTATCGTTGGATTCTAGATTTTAATTATTAATTATATTTGCATATATAAAAAGGGTATTAATAATTAAAAGGTAAAACACTAAAATGAACTTAATTAAAATTCTGCAGATGGCCGCACACGTCGACGACAACATAATCCCTAACGTCCAAAACGTATCTCTCCGATCTATTCTCGCTAAAGACCGTCTTAACCACAATAACTTTTCGGATTGGTTCCGAAATTTAAGGATTGTTCTAAAACAAGAAAAATTATATCATGTTTTGGAAACACCTATCCCCGAAGAACCGGAAGAGGGAACTGAGGTCGAATACATGAATTGGGTCAAACTCACGGAAGATTCCATTCAAGTATCATGCCTCATGTTGGCGACTATGGTTCCCGAAATCCAAAAGGATTTCGAAAACCATAATGCGTACGACATGATTACTCAACTTAAGGAAATGTTCCTTAAGCAATCGAGAGTGGAAAGGTTCGAAACGGTTCGAGCCTTACATGCATGTAGAATGGATGATAGTCAACCAGTTTCATCTTATGTACTTAAGATGAAAAGTTACATTGATCGCCTCGCCAAGCTCAATTGTCCCATCTCAAAAGAGTTAGCAACGGATTTGATCCTTAACTCTTTGTCGAAAAGGTTCGACACTTTCGTGTTAAATTATAACATGAACGGGTGGGACAAAACCATTGGAGAACTTCACTCAATGCTTAAAACAGCCGAGGCGAGCATGGGCAAAAGGGTTTTACCCGTGTTTGCGATCAATGAAGGTAGATCCAAGAATCGATCTCAACCCAATCTTAAGGCTAAGGTAGCAAAAAGAAAGGGTCCCCCTATGCATCTTAAGGGTAAGGGCAAATCACCGGTTATGGCAAAGAAACAAAAGGTTATGGAACCGAGGGGTCATAAGGATGATCCTTGTTTTGGTTGTGGGGAGACCGGACACTGGAAACGCAATTGCCCGGTCTACCTAAAAGAGCTAAAAGACAAGAGGAATGCGGCGCATACCTCGGGTAATGTCTTTATGATTAATGTTGAGCTAAATCTTATTTCTTCTAACACATGGGTATTGGATACCGGATGTGGAACTCATATTTGCAATTGGTTGCAGGGGTTCAAAAGGAATGAAGAATTAAAGAAGGGCGAAGTGAATCTTTTCATGGGCAACGGTGCAAGAGTACACGTGGTCGCTAGAGGAGACTTCACTTTATCACTTCCAAGTGGTTTGGAAGTTGTTTTAAAAAATGTTTTGTATGCTCCTAGTTTGACTAGGAACATTATTTCTGTGCACCTTCTTAGACAATGTAACTTTGACTTTAAATTTGTAGGATCGGAAATGCATGTGTCATCTAATGGTATCTTTTATTTTAAAGCTGTACCAAACAACGGTATTTATGAATTGGTTCATGATAATACCTCAAATAGCTCATTATATCAAACTTCTACTAAAAGACTCAAAAAGGGTTTGAGTGATTCCTACATTTGGCATTGTCGCCTTGGACACATAAACAAGAATCGTATAAACACTCTCCAAAAGAATGGTCTTTTGAAAACAAACGAGTTAGGTTCGTTTGATGAGTGTGAATCTTGTATTCAAGGCAAGATGACCAAAGAGCCTTTCAAAGGTACAAATGAAAGGGCTAAGGATTTGTTAGGTATCATACATACGGATGTATGCGGACCTTTCAAGCCAACTAGTAGGAATAGTGAAAGGTACTTCATTACCTTTACCGACGATTTTAGTCGATATGGGTATGTTTATCTAATGAAACACAAACATGAAGCCTTTGAAATGTTCAAAGAATTTCAAAATGAAGTGCAAAATCAGCTCAACCGAACAATCAAGGTACTCCGCTCCGATAGAGGAGGCGAATACCTAAGTGATACCTTTCAAAGTCATCTTAGAGATTGTGGAATTATTTCACAGCTCACTCCTCCTGGAACTCCTCAACATAACGGAGTATCCGAGAGGAGGAATCGAACACTGTTGGACATGGTTCGATCAATGATGGCACGAAGCTCACTACCGCCATCATTTTGGGGATATGCGCTACTCACAGCGGCTCGTATTTTGAATATGGCCCCGACCAAAAAGGTGGATCGAATACCCTATGAAGTGTGGCATGGAAAGGTTCCATCCTTTTCATATTTAAGGATATGGGGATGCATAGTTTATGTTAAACGTGACACCCCAAATAAGCTTGAGGCTCGATCCATCAGGTGTGTCTTCATAGGATACCCAAAGGATGATATAGGATATATATTCTATGATCCTAGTGAACAAAAAGTGTTTGTTTCACGCAAAGGATACTTCTTAGAAACTAGGTTCCTTATGGAAGGACCTAGTGAAAGGAGAGTGGAACTTGAAGAGGTTCAAGAATCACTGGATGATACACAATTGGTCGATACTAGCTTTCAACACGAGGATGTTGAAGATGATCAAATGGTTGATCATACACACGTTGCTCGCAGATCTAATAGGATTAGTCGACCTCCCAAGAAATATGGATTTCTTGTGGATGATTGCTACTTGGTCGATTCGGATGAACCGATCTCCTACAAAGATGCTATGTCACAACCTGATTGTGACAAATGGCTTGAAGCCATGAGCGCCGAGATGCAATCCATGCACGATAACCAAGTTTGGGAATTGGTTGATCGTCCACTTAACTCCAAACTGGTTGGATGTAAGTGGGTCTTCAAAAGGAAGACTGATATGCATGGAAATTTAGATACTTACAAAGCACGACTTGTAGCAAAAGGTTTCACGCAAACTCAAGGGATTGATTATGATGAAACCTTCTCGCCGGTCGCGATGCTTAAGTCGATCAGGATATTATTTGCCATTGCAGCTCATTTTGATTATGAGATATGGCAAATGGATGTCAAGACCGCTTTTCTAAATGGATATCTTGAGGAAGATGTCCATATGGTTCAGCCTGAAGGTTTTGTCGATCCATCTAATCCTGATAAAGTTTGTAAGTTAAAGAAATCAATCTACGGGTTGAAACAAGCATCACGGATGTGGAATCATCGTTTTAATGAAGAAATCAAAGCGTTTGGTTTCGTCCAAAACGGTGATGAGGCGTGTGTGTATAAATGGGCTAGTGGGAGTATAATCATGTTCCTTATTTTGTATGTCGATGATATACTTTTATTTGGAAATGATATACCAAGTATGGAAAACGTTAAAGCGTGGTTAAGTAGTCGTTTCTCAATTAAGGATCTTGGAGAAGCGACATATATCTTGGGAATAAAGGTCTATAGGGATAGACAAAGGAAATTGATCGGACTCAATCAAAGTGCGTACATTGATAAAATCCTGAAAAGGTTCAGGATGGAAAACTCTAAGAAAGGTTTGGTACCTATTCCTAGAGGAACCGTGTTGAGCTCATCCCAAAGTCCTAGCTCTAAGGAAGAGCAGGATAGGATGAAGCATGTTCCTTATGCTTCGGCAATAGGATCTATTATGTATGCAATGATGTGCACCAGACCGGACGTCTCGTATGCTTTAAGCATAACGAGTAGATACCAGCACAACCCAGGTGACAGTCATTGGATGGCTGTCAAGAATATATTAAAATATCTTAGAAGGACTAAGGATATGTTTTTAATATATGGGTCTGGTGAGGAGGAACTCGTCGTAAAGGGTTACGTGGATGCGAGTTTCCAAACTGACCGAGATGATTCTCGGTCACAGTCGGGATATGTCTTCATTTTGAATGGAGGCGCTGTCTCTTGGAAGAGTTCGAAGCAGGATGTTGTCGCGTTATCCACTACAGAATCTGAGTACATCGCCGCTTCAATGGCAGCCCAAGAGGCTGCATGGATGAAAAAGTTCATCATGGATCTAGGGATTATCTCTTCCATTCAGGAGCCCCTAGAGATATTCTGTGACAATGAGGGTGCTATTGCACAGATCAAGGAGCCTCGTGCTCATCAGAAAACGAGGCACATTGAGCGCAGATTCAACTACATAAGGGATGAAGTTGAAAAGAGAAAGATATGTATTCATAAAGTTCATACCGATCAAAATATTGCGGACCCACTCACGAAGCTCCTCGATAGGCCAAAACATGAGGGTCATGTTTGTGCATTAGGACTTCGGTATTCTAGTGAGTGGATTTAATCTGTATTTAGTGTTTGTATAAGAACGAATGTAATGGGTATCTCATGAAATTAATTATGTTTTAATTATTCAATGAGTTATGTTCTATATTTGCATGTTTAATCCATGAATGACTTATGTTGTTCTAAACGTCCGTAGTCGATCATGCTTGTGGGAACAAGTATGAAGGTAAGACTATTATGAACCCGGATTGGTTGATATTCATGTGATGAATATAAGGCATAGGTTTGCCACCAAGGTTCATAGATATTTGTGGGATACAAATATTGGACATGATCCGCTCTCAAGGATCACTGCATGGAGTTAGTGCAACTGATCATAAGTAATCCTTGAGTAAAGGCGAGTATCATTGTGTCCTTTGACCTGAGATGCATATTGGATCCTGTTTTTCATCAAGTCTGATAACTTGACTCTCTTCTTTGTTTTTCGGTAACACGATGACGTAAAAGAAAGAGCTCAGATATCATACGAGATGTCAACAAGGATGTATGCAATCAAGATGGGATTTGTTCCTCTTATGTGTTGAGAGTTTAGATGTCTAAGGCCTGTTAAGTTAAATCAATGAGAGAATGATCAATCTGTGTCTCTTCGATTTGACAGGACATCTAGTAACAAAGGGATGTAATGAGAAGACTTACCTATATCATATCAAGTATGGACTTGAAGGGGATGATGTTATTGAATGGCACTTAGTCAAACACACTAGGGGTGGTGACCTGTTGTTAGGCGGTATTCACCATTAGCATTAACTTCCTATGAGTCTCGTGCAAGTGGGAGATTGTTGGAATATCGTATGCCCGAGACACATAATTAAGTTAATGTGGCTAGTCATGTTTGATCCAAGTCGGGTCATACCCAATAACGAGTTAGACACACACCAATTATGTATTTGTTAAGATAAGATCTATAAGACAAATACAGAACACGACACTTTCAGAAAATCGGGTTTCTGAATAATTACTTGAAAGTATTAAATAATTAATTGGTTAATTTATTTATTCAAATAATTATTATTGGAATAATTATTTAACTATGTATTCTTTTATAAAATGGTTTATAAAAGATGGGGTGTTTATATATTTTATAAAGTATAAAATATATAAAATAAAATAAAATAAAAAAAAAAAAAAAAAACAATATTGGGGCCGGTTTTGGGTGGGCCCCACACCCCACTAATTTGGTCAAATTATTAACATGCAAAGGGTAGAGTGTGGACTTGTATAAACTCCATACCTCTTGTATGCATGTGACTTGACAATGATCATTATATATATAACTTTCAAGTAATCAAAAAGTGAACACAACTCCTTTCTTTCTTTCTCTCTAGCTCACGGCCAAAAGAAGAAAGAGTTTGGGTCTCGTTTTTTTTTCGTGTTCAAGCTCCCTAGCATAGCTCGGTGTGTGTTGGAGGCTCGGGGTATATTCCGTTTGAGGTTTTTCTTTTGAAAGTCTAGCATTCACATCATCATCTTCTTCAACATCCACTAAACTCTTAAAGGGTTAAGATTGTAAGTGTTTATATGCTTTGATAGTTTAGTTATTCCCGTATCATTTGATCCTTGCTTCGGGTTTCTAGTAAATAGATTATTGGTAATCTTGAAATGAATAAACTAGGTTGTTCATATGTTTAGTTTGTCTATCACGTTTCCGCATTTATTATAACTAGTTAAACGGTTAACTAAGTTTGTAATTTCCATAGAAACCCAACAATAGAATCTTAAATTACCAAAAAACGTATCTCACTGGCAGTTTAATCATAGTAAACGAATCAAAATCGTTAGCTAATTACGCTTATGAACCCGCGGCTGATATAGGTATGGTAACACTATAAATACACGTCTATAATTCAATTAAACTCACTCACACCTTTCTCTCAATTTCATGAACCTAAACCCTAAGTTAATTGCAGTAAACACAGCCATGCAGGTCCCTTTTGAATCCGATTTGGGCCATGACTTATAACGTCGTCGTTCTCCTTTAAACCGTCATCGATTTCGGTAATTACATTATGCATTCAGTTCGTTTTTGATCGTTTAACCAAAACCCTAACCTAATTCAAATAAAAATCAATTAATTAAACGGATTTGGGATCTAGGGTTTATATTTGAGTTAGGGATGAACGCAAGTTACCTATTTAATTAACTCAGTTTCGTGTTATATCCAAATTGGGGCGCTGGCCTGATGGCCAGTGCATGTTCTTTAAGATGGAAACCGGCCTGGGGCGTGGGTTCGAGTCACCCAGGCTCGGATTTTAGAATTTTATTTTTTTATATACTTTTTAACCAAGTTTTGTTGATATTACACATATATAACATTAAGTAAACATGATTTGAGAAACCGAATCTCGAAAGTGTTATTTTGGTCATACGTACGTATACTTATATACACATAAACATACATATGTATACATATAACACCATAAAACTAATACTATTCTATTTATTTATGTATTCATATTTATTTAATTATTCATTTATTTATAGTACTAAACTGACCTAGTTCAACGGTCTGAATAAATTCTCCCATGTTTATATATATATATATATATATATATATATATATATATATATGAATTTGTTTTTTAAATTATTGTTTCATTTAAACATATACATAATGTTTATTAATTCTTAATATCGGTTATTATTTATTTAAAATCTATTTACTTGAAAAATATGAGCATGAATAAAATATATCACTTATATTAATTACCAAATAATAATATTAACACTAATAGTTATAATAATAATAATAATACTAATCTTAATTGCAATAACAATAAATAATGCATCTAAACCCTAAACGACTCCAAAATGTCTCAAACCGATTAAATCGCAATAATGACTAATAATATCTCATCATATCTCAAACCGCTATTTATTCTTTTTCTCATTTATTAATACTATCATTAACAATTAGGGCATCCTTGTTGACGTATCTCGAAGGCTTGAACGTGTTCATTATCATTTTTAATATATTATCTCATCCTCACTAATCCATTCGTTAAAGGTAAGTAATTCACATCCCCCTTTTTACCGTTTTATATTTTGGGGACGTTATGCGTTAATCAATTTTTCACTACAATTCCACTATTTGCGTTATATGATATTGCTCAATTAGTTATATGTGCAAATGTGACTATGTGTTTATTTTTATGTTTTGGTGGTTGGTATCTCATCCTCATCCTCATCCTCATCTTCATTAGTATGATCATACGCCGTCGGAGTAGCTCGTTATCCATGGGATTCGAGTGAAAAGACAACTTTTATATTATTGTTATATTGTTGTTATGCTAGTTGTAGTATTTCATATTATCGCAAGGAATTGTCATTTTGATATTATATGTATTCAAAAACCGTGATTACTTGTCAACTTTATGTTGACAAACTATGCATTCCCGCATGGCGCATGTAGCTGTATTGGATGAAGCAAGATATTTAAAGAATAGTTGACCTTAGATTGCATGATGAATTAAAGACTTTTTTATTTCTTTTATTTTATTTAATTGTAATGTTTATTGCCATGAGACAATGTTTGTGCTTTTGTGTGCTTGAATAATATGAAATAAATAATTTAGATATCGACACGTGTATTTACTTTAGTGTATTTTGAGCTATGATACAATTATGTCGCGCCCCGGCATATTCCACCGTAGGTTTGGGGGGTGACAGTCATGGTGGTATAGCATCATGGTTGTGTAGTGCAATGGTGGTGACGACGTCAAGGAGGGACTAGTGAAACCCTAGTGGATCGATAGAAGCGTTTAGTTGGGAGATGGATTGATTAGGTGCTAGTTTGTGAGAGAGATTTATTGGGTGGGGTTAAATTTTTTAATTTGGATTCAAGGATGACATGCACGTATGCATATATGACATGCTAGTATATATATTTTTTAATTTGTGACACTAGTTCAATGACACACAAAAATAAGTGTCACAAATTTTCTAATTTTAAAAAAATATGACTTTTTTTAGTGACACGCATAATTGCGTGTCATAAATCACCGCATGTCATTGTGGGCATGTCATTGTGGGCATGTCATTAAAGGCATTTTTTCTTGTAGTGTGATGATTTTGTTAAATCGTTAATCAATATGTGTTAGATTAATATGCACAAATATAACTCATAGCATTCTTCGAAGATTAATCATAAGAGCCCATTTTCTTATGTATGTGTGTTAGTATGTAAAAAATAATATTTTTGAACTTTAATCATTAGAGTCCCTTTTCTTATGTATATGTGTTAAGTATGCTAAAAAATATTTTGGTTAATATGTATTAATTATATATCTTTTGGTAAATTTTAGCTCCAAAAAAGTTGAAGCGGAACTAGAAAAAGAATGAGAGGCCCGAAAAAATAGAAATTAGCTAGGAACAACATGAACAACAAGGGAAAATAACGGGCGAACATGAACAAGAGCGTGCTCAAACGGAGTGGAAAAAAAGATGGAAGAAATGTTAAAGAAATTTGCGAACAAGTAAAAAACTTTCGATTTGCGTTAATGTAAAATTTATTTTAATTATTTAAAAAGGTTATCAATTGCGCTAGTTTTGTATTAAAAAACGTATGTTTACCTCGAATGTTTGTTAATTTTTTGAAATTTCGTTTTGATATATGTCTTATTTTAATTCTAGAAATACAAATTGAGATTTATTAACTTTTTAAAATCTTGAAAAACTGACTATAAGCAAAATATTGATGTGTGCGAAGTGTCTGTTTTTTAGAAATCAAAGTGAGGCTTCTATGTTTTTTTTCTTTTCAACAAAGACTTTTTTTTGTTAGGGCACCGCAACTTCAAAATTTAGAGAGCGCCGTTGTCCCATTTTGACCAAACTATGTTGTCTTAGTTGGGCTCACGTTGACTTTAAAGTTTGGCTTGGGCGTTCCCCGTGAAACCATACTGTCGGCTGCTACTTGACTGTCGTTGTGTCACCACAATAGCATAACTAGTAACACACAGTTGGATAAAAACTCAGATAGGCTCGGGATTCGAACTAATAACCTCACAAGAACTAACTTAAATCCTTTCTATGTAATATTTATTTATAATACACAAGGTTATTTAATGCTAATATAAAGCCCAGTGTTGTAATATATATTAACAATACACACAAAATGGATTTAAATAATGTGAATTTTTAAATTTTTGATTATGGCACACACCACATAACTGACAGACCCCTAAGTTTCAGTCAATCGGTTATGACTATATAACATACACAAGTAATTAATTTATAAAACTACCCGAAATCATCTAAACATGCTCCTCTTTTTCAGAGCAGGGAAGTGATCCAATCTTCATTAAAACAATGATCTAAATATCTTTTGCACTTCTGTTAATTTTAATTCCAAACCTACAATAATGAAAAAGCATATATAATTTAAATATAACATGAATAACCAACATAACTAAAAACGTGATTGAAAGATACCAGTTGGCAAATTGCCATGGGTGTCTTTAGAGCCAAATTGTTCACTAAAAGGAAAGGCAGGAACAACTGGAATGTCCCTGCTAATAAGAAGGTAGGATTCAACAGGAGCTCTTTGAGGTGCTACAACTATCATGAGCCGGGCCATTTTGCTCGTGAGTGTACCAATCCAACTAAGAAAGGTAATAGAGAGAGGAAGATGGTTCCAGTGAATGGTGGAAGAGGAGAGAATGTGGTCAGTTCGAGTGTGGGTGAGCGTGGTTTGGTGGTTCAAAACTTCTCCTGGGAGAAATAGATGGCAGCACTGAACGTAAGTGATCAAGTTGCAAATTTTGCTGAAATGGATGTTGAAGAAGAGGAGAACGAAGCTGAGGAGCAGGTCAGGGATCTTTAGCATGCTTTCATGGCTTTCACCTCCACCAAACCATCTAAGGAAAATCCTGTATTATGTTCTCAATCATGCATTGATAAAGTGGGTTTGTATAAAATTCACAATAGCAACTTAATTAGGGAAATGGAGGATGTTAAGTATGAAAATTCCACACTTAAGAAACTTGAAAAGCCTTCAAAAGACAAAATAGAGGCACAAAAACAAGATTTTTCTAAACTGCAATCAGATTTTAGCATACAATACTGTCACCATCTAGATGCTAAAAAGAAAATCGCTGAACTAACTGCCAAGTTAGATGCATCGAGATTGGAGATAGCCAAACTAACAAATAAATTCGAAAATGCTGATTTCAACTTTAAAAAGTTAGATGTCTCTAGTGCTGTTGTTGAGTCGATGATAGAAAATCAATTAAAATGGAAAGAAAATAAGGGTGTGGGTATTGGATATAACTTGGTTATTACTCCATATAACAATAATTATACTAGTCTTCCTCTCACCAAGGAAGAAGAAGAAAAGGAAAAGTGCTTACAATATGGTAAGTTGCCTGCAACCGAAAAGGGTACGGCTGATTCAGACTCGGCATCTGAATCAACCTCCGGGGCGAACGATTCTAATGTGTCTACCTTATGTGTAGATGAAGTAATAGTTGAGGATTGGACCGATGAGGATGATGACTCACTTATTGCTTCTGCTGTTTCTTTTTAATTTGCCTGTTTTTCCTGTTTTAAACAATAATGTTACTAATGTGTGTGTGGGATCTGTTTTTAAGAGCAAAGACAATTGTTTTGCCACTTTTTTCTAAAACTTCAAAAGGCAGCGATCTGTCTCTTAATAAACCTGAGGAGCTTAAAAGTCATAATAAATATTTGTCGCCTAAGTTTGTAAGAGAAAAGGGTTTTTGCGATAATAAATGTAAAAGCTCAAAAGCTAAGTCCAAAGAGGGAAAACCAAGCTCACACAACAGAGCAAGACCGGGAATCGGCCACAATGATTTTTATGTTAAAAGGCAAAATTGTTTCAACTGTGGCATTTCCAGTCACATTGCTAGAAATTGCTCTCGTCTCCCGTATATTCCTTATTATAGACGCCATCATAGGACCATGTCTCATAATTCCTACAAAAATTTTCATTCTAAAAATTCAAGGCATTATGAAGCAAGGCTCTCTGACGGCAGTTGGAGAAGAGACAAGGCTGACAGGTCAAGTTATCATCAGACCAAGCCCATTGTGACTCAAAGGCGGAGTGGAACCTCGATTTCAGTTCCAAGACCGAATTGGGCCTCTGAACCGAAAACATAAAAGGATGAAGCCGACCGAGTTTTCTATACGCAAAACAGAGACTAAGTCAACCACTTATGTAAATCACAAAGTTTTCAAACTAAAATAGAAATGGTTGCCCAAGTCTCCGGTAATAAAGTCCTCAACGTCTTCAGATTCGATTTTTGATAATGATGAGGATATGTCATGGCAACCCGTAACACGGTTAACCAAGTCAGGCTTACCCAGAGCTACTATGGACTGGATACCCAAAACACCCAGCTTGCGATATACAGAATACAACATGAGATTAATACTGGCACCAAGATCAGCCAGCGCATGAACCAACGTATCATCACTCAAGGTGCAGGGAATTGTGAAACTCCCTGGATCGGCCCTCTTCTCTGGTAACTTCCTCTGTAAGATAGCAGAACAATTAGCAGTCAAAGGGGTGGAAGCTACCTCAGCTAACTTCTCTTTATTCGAGAGAATATCCTTAAGGAACTTCGCGTGTTTAGGTATCTGAGTGAGTGCCTCAAGGAATGGGATATTGAGGTAAAGTTGCTTCAAAAGATCAAGGAATTTGGAGTTCTGTTCTTCATCTCTATCTCTACGGACTCTCCCGGGGTATGGCAATCGGGGTTTGTAAACTCTCGGTGGCTCGCTCGGTGACTGCTGTTTCTCGGCCTGTGCTGACTCCCTGGGCTGCTCCTCTGATGCACTTGGGCCGGCGGAGACTCCATCTGAATCTCCTCATCCACCTGCTCCTCTCCATCGACTGCAGGCTCCTCGACAACTCCTCTTCTAGATCTCTGCTGGATCACGGGCTCATCTCGTCCCCCTGCACCGCTCCTCGTTGTCACAACCTTCACGAATCCTCTCGGGTTTTTCTCGGTATTACTCGGTAGCGTACCTTGGGGCCTCTCATTTAATCTAATGGCTATCTCTCCCATCTGCCGCTCGAGATCCTGAATCGACGCTGCCTAATTCCTCATGAATTGCTCGTGCTCGCGGAACTTCTCTTGCGTCTCCTTGTGTCGGGAATCCTCACGCGTCATGAGCTGTGACAACATCTGTGTCTGTTGCGCCATCATCTCCTCCAAAGTGGGCTTCTTCTCCCCACTGATCGCTCCCTCACCGGCATCCTGAAATAAACTCTAGCGTTGCTGAAACCTGAGCTGGTTGCCACTCCTCCAGTTAGAGTTCTGATTGCCTCTCCATCCCGAATTATAAGAATTGGAAGAATTTGGATTTCGGTTTAGATTTCCTATGAAGTCTACGGCCTCCTCCTGCGAACTGACTAGGCACTGAACGGTATCATGCCCCCCTCTGCAGATCTCACACAACTTTCTCTTCGTCTGCATATCCTTCACCATCTTCACCAATGCCTCGACCTGTGCCGTCAGTGCGGTGGTCGTGTCCACCGAATGCATGCCTCGTGAGATGGAATCGATGGTCTTACCTCCTCTGGCGGGTGGTCTCTGGTATCCACTCATAGCTAGTCCATTGAATAAAGCGATACATTCATCAGGGTCTTTATTGGCAACAGATTTCCTCCCGCCGCCGTGTCGAGCATACTCTGCGTCGCGTACGTTACTCCATTATAAAATTTCTCGACGACCGCCCAATCTTGCAAGCCGTGGTTCGGGCACAGCGCTAATAGATTCTTGAATCGATCCCAGGTTTCGTAAAAACTCTCGGTGTCCTCCATCTGAAAAGAATGTATCTGGTTATGCAAACGAGCGGCCTTAGCCGGAGGATCGTATTTTTCAAGAAATTGGGTCTACATGGCAGCCCAAGTAGCTATAGAGCCCTGTGGGAGGGACTCAAGCCACAGACTCGCTTGATCAGCGAGTGAAAACGGAAAGATGCGGAGCTTAACGGCGTCTTCAGAAACGCCCGCAAGATAGAAAGTGTCGCAGATACGAACGATGCGGGTGAGATGAGAGTGCGGGTTCTCATGAAGCAACCCGTGAAACTGAGCAGGATGAGCAATGGTATTTAGAATGTTCGACGGGATCTGCCAGTTCGTAGCAACTCCAATGGCGGGTGGTGCGATGCTGGATCTCACGCTAGCATTGGCCGGTCGGGCCCGGTCCGCAACTGTCCTCCTGGGTGGAATGTCGCCCATGATCCTATCCCTATCGTCGGGGTCAACGGATGAAGAAGTGGACGAGGGTGAAACGGGACGATGTCTCTCACGAAACTCTCTCTCTGGCCCGAGAAATGCTTCAGTGTCGGGTGGTCCACGAGATCGAGTCTGTCGCATAAAAACTATAATGAGAAATAAGATTATCTAAACTATTCTAACAAATAAGTAAAATAAAACAAAAATAATTACAAGTAGCACAAAAGGTAAGGACTAACTCGGATTGCTCTCAAAACGCCTAAAACCGTGTCCCCGGCAACGGCGACAAAAACTTGATGTGTGTCTAATAACCCTATAACAATGACCCTAACAACTAAGCTTTAATATTAAAACAAAAATCCTAAAACCACACACAACCGGCAAGTGTACCGATCGCAAGTAGTATAGACCTAGGAAGTCCGAGTATCGAACACGTGGACACGTAAGACGCTAACGATTACTAACCCTAGACAAGACCTACCTTAGAATAATATTTAATTGATTTTTGATTTCTTTTAACTTAACTGAACTAACCTGACTGACTGACAAAACTTACCAAAAATAGAAAATTTAACGGAAAACTAACTGTGTTAACTTAGGATGGAGAAAAACGTCTACCTAGGTCTGAATCAAATTGTAGGCCTAACAAGCTAATGGATTGAATGACTTCAAGACACCGGTCCCTAAAGATGACGCGACTAAGGATCGCTCGGGCTCACTGGATTACCTCTCGGTCTCACTCAACAAGCCTAAACTACTCAAAATCGCCTAAAACGACCATACCGGGAAACAATTGCTAACGTGCTCTAATGAAGGATCACCTCTCGGTCTCACCAATACTCGACCCTAATGGCAATGAATACTACACAACCAAGGATAGAGGAACAATTCCACTTAAACCAAAATATATCAATTAGTCGATCAAACACCTAAACCTAACAAGAAACAAACTCGCTCTCGCGCAATCCTTATTCTAGCATGCAAAGGCAATGAGACAACCCTACTTCTTATCACCTCTCGGTCTCAAAGAAGGTGTCTAACCGCTGTACTTAATCCAATAAATCATGCAACAAAACCCTACGGTGGTACCTACCGCAAACAAACCCTAAACACCAAGTCTAGAATCAAACAATGCACAGATCAATCAATACAAACTAACCAATCAACACATGGGGTATATGCAATAAATTGATATAATTTCCAGCCACTAAACACAACCTATTTCATGTCTAAATCAATCTTTACAATAGCAATTAAGGTCTATCAATCAAACAATCCATAAAACCTATCAAACACTAACAATAATCATCATTCCTAGGTAGAACTAACAAGATTAGCCTAAGAACTAACAAGATTAGGTTAGCCTAACATATTATTTGGACAGCAGCATATACTCATTAAAAACTCCATAAAACTCATACCAATCATCTTAACAATCGTCCAACAATCAATTCTAATCATAAACAATTCAATCTCTCAAGTACTTGCAAAACAATTCAACAATTAAGCAAGAAACTAAAAGTGTATGAACAATAGAAAAGATGTAAGGATATGAGATGTTACGGGGGTGCTCTCGGCTGTAAAAACCAGTGGTGAATGATCCCGAGGCTTAGTTCTTGTGTCTTCTTCCTTCCCTAGCCGCTACATGATCAAAACCTAAGCCGAAAAAACTTTTTCTCTCTTCCTCCCTTCTGCTCCTGCTGCGATCGGCCAGAACTAGGATGTTAGGGTTTTTTTTATTTTTTTTTATGTTATAATATTGTAAGTAATGGGTCTCCATGATGTATATGGGTCGGGCTTTGAGCTTTATTTTGAACTTGTATGCGTAAAAGGCTCGTAGAATGCTCGAAAAGCTCGGTTTCTTCTTCCCTGTAACCCATAACCTACAATATGAAAAAACTTATGTAAAACCTAAATAAAACGAGTTAAAACACATAAAATATAATATAATACGTAGATAAAAGGTGCGGAAAATACGTGTGTTTTACAACACATCAATTTTTTTTGTTATTAAATTTTTAAATTTTTAACGAAAAATTTCCCATCCCCACACTTGAGATACATTGTCCTCAATGTATGGTTTTGAAAAAGTAAAAACAAGCAAACACCACTCTTTCCGACCCGTAACACTAAACCAAATGTTTCATCCTCCTCCCTTCCATCCAAATACTAAAACCGGAACACAAAATAAACAAATATACAAATAATATACAAAACAGAGTGCACCTGATTTGATGAAGCCCCCCCTCAATAATAGGGCGGTTGTGGCGGCCCGAAGATGGAGGTCATGAAGTCTGGAAATTCACCAAAGTTAAACGCTCCACTTCCGCTGCTGCTACCTTCTCCTGATGATGGTGGTGGTGGCAACATTGACTGCATCGGGTCCACCCACATGGAATGACGTAATGGTGGTTCGGGATAGCGCACTGAACCGTCATATGGTGGGAGAGATGTGTAATCTACACTTGGTAGATGTGGAACAACCAGTTCACCAGCATGCCACTGATCATGCATTCTTCTATTTCTACCGTCCAAGTACCGCATATTCGCCTCGTGCTCTCATCCGTAAGCTTGAACACGGTTCCACATCTCCACCCGTTCATGCCTCTCTTTCATGGTATGCACCCATAAACGTTTGATGATCAAATAAAGCTCTAGATTCTTCCTACCAACTACCATACGTGGAAGGCCTATGCCTTTCCACCACATCATTAATCGTCCCCATATGGGCCCAATTAGGGTCGTACGATGCATATCCCTATTAATAATCCCAACCCCTTTGTTGGGAACCACTACCACCGACCGACTCATCACCACCAACCACCTCCATGTCATCTGTGTCACTTGTTTCCTTAATTATTTCCTCCGACTCTTCATCCGACTCTTGTTCAACATCCTCCCTTAATACTATCCTTTTCACATTACCGTTCTTCAACTGATGGTACCATTCGCTCTTTGTATATGTCCAACCTGGGCCCAACGCATCCAACTTATGTTCCGTAAATATCTTCTTCATCCCAACTACGCCAACTAGAATGGCGCCATGTAACTTCAATATCGCCGTGATCAATAAGAAATGAGGTATTAACTTCCTCTTGTTACTTTCTCTACTTGTCCATATGTTAAGCATGACTAAGTAGCAGAAGGAAATTAGCAGCTTGCCACTCATCAATGCAGCCAAAACATGAATATCACTGTTTCTTACCACTGAAATGTCACTCCGACACCACGCTGGATAAACATATTGTCACTAACAACTGAGCTTCAATCTTCAAATCCTTCCTTTTAAAATTCGAACCTGTACCTCTACCTCCTTTCAACACAGACGATAACATATTATACCATTGCGGAGTTTTTTCAAGATTGTCAAACAAATTTTTGACCGATGGATAGACATATGAATTGGATGGCTTGCTGTCGAACCGAGCAATTTGATTGAGTGTCTCAAAAGACATCACCACTGGAGTTCCACCCACAGTACCAATTAACTTCATATCCGAACCCTTCTTAAACGGTGGGCACACCCCACCTTTCCAGTCGGGTTTCTGACTTTGAACCTGCATTTGTTCTTGCTCTTCTTTCATCCGTTGTCTCTTGGCTTGAGTAGCCCGGCCACTAGAGGAACTCGCCTTTCCCTTTCTTATGTTGGCGTTTCTTCCCATTTCTACACAAAAACCACCAAAAACAACCCATGTTAATTTAATATGTTCCTCCCCACACTTGTTTGTTACCATAGTTGTGGATACTCAACTCATTGTTTAATTAACCAGCATCTCAAAATTCCAATAATTGCGTAATTTTTCAATTTTCTAATATGAATTCATACTTTTCAAGCATTTATCTATTATCCACAACTACAATATACAATCATTATAACTAAACAAGCAAGTGGGAATACTCAAATCACTTCTATCTTAACAATTGTCACAATGTATTCAAGGAATTGACAAAGAACATACCTTGGATGATGTTTATGGTGATAAACAAGTTCTTTTACACAAACAAGCAAGAATCCCCAAATTCTTTGAAATTTTCGGCCCCCTAACCCTTACAATCGGGTTAAGACTTAGGAATTGAAGAAAATAGGGTTTGGATTATTAATCCTCTTACAAATCTACTTACAATCGGGTTAAGAACCTTAAACTTTGGTGATAATTTGGAGGAGATGATAGGAAGAAACTAGGGTTTGAGGTTTGGAAAAGGAAGAATAATGAAAATGGAAGAGAAGTTAGGTGAGTTGTGTGGTTGAAATATGTTATAAATAATTTAAAACTTCCTTTTTCTTACCTTTAACCCCTCAAACAGCAGCAGTGGAAGGCGCACCATGGGCCACGTTGTGAACCATGGTCCACGGTTGAATTGTTCCAGATCGTCCAGAGTGCACTGTACCGTGGAGACTGCCTTGACCGTGACCTATGGTGGCTGGAACGTGGGCCACGGTGTGAACCGTGGTCCACGGTGACCCTCAATTTTTTTTACAAGAACACAAACAACGTATTTACAAGATAAAACTAAAATTTATAAATTAAAATTACCCTACCCCCCATGAAAAACCCGAGTTGTCCTCAACACGGTAAAGAAATTCCTAGGAATTTCCTCAAACTTGACTAGAGCACACTCACAACGAGAAGGGTAATTTTAAAAACAAATTTGAACAAACATTATATTACACTATACAACAAACCTGGACCTTACCTTTATGCGGTGGAACCATCCAGTGAGCTTAGGAGGAAACTCACCTTGTCATTGTCAAGCATGTTCACATCTTTCCCATCTAAGTATGGTTTGAGATTATGTCCATTCACAACATGTATAACTTGACTTTGCATGTCTTCAATCTCCACATCACCAAACCTCCCGACTCTTGTAATCACATACGGACCCATTCATTTGCTTTTAAGCTTCCCGAGAAACAATTTGAGTCTTGAATTATAAGGCCACACTTTTTGCCCAACCTTAAATGTTCATTTCCATATCTTAGCATCATGCACCCTTTTCAATTTGTCTTTGTAATTCGAAGCACACTCATATGCCTCATCTCGGATTTCTTCCAACTCGTTCAATTTCAACTTTCTCAACTCATCGGCTTCATTGTAATCCATGTTCACATTTTTAATTGCCCATAACGCTCGGTGAGCTACTTCATTGGCAAATAACAACCCTTCCCATACACCAACCGGTAAGGAATGGTATCAATCGGTGTCTTGTAGGCCGTGCGATAAGCCCACAATGCATCATCAAACTTGATCGACCAATCTTTTCTATTTACCCGAACCGTCTTCATTAAAATTTCTTTAATTTGTCGATTAGAAACTTCAACTTGGCCGCTTGTTTGAGGATGGTAAGGTGTTGCAATTCGGTGATTAACACCATAACGCTTCAACAATTTTCCAAATGCAAAGTTCTTGAAATGTGATCCACCATCACTTATAATAACTCTAGGAATCCCAAATCTTGAGAAGATGTTGGATTGAACAAACTTACACACCACGGAATGATCATTAGTTCTTGTTGCAACCGCTTCGACCCACTTTGACACATAATCAACCGCAACAAGAATGTAAAGGTACCCGCATGAGTTTGGTAACGGGCCCATGAAATCTATGCCCCACACATCAAAATGTCAACAACCAAAATGGGTTCTAAAGGCATTTCATTCCTTTTTGATATACCCCCATTCTTTGGCAATTTAAACAATGCCGAGCATAATCATTAGCATCCTTAAAAATCGTTGGCCAATAGAATCCACACATGAGTACCTTATACCCCGTTTAAGAGCCATTAAAATGGCCCCCGCATGCCGACAAATGGGCATGTTTCAAAATCTCTTGTACTTCATTCTTAGGTACACATCTTCTAACAACTTGATCCGCTCCAATCTTGAAAAGGTCCGGCTTATCCCAAATGTATTTCTTGACTTGGGCCATGAATTGTTGCCTCCCTTTCTTTGACCAAAATTCCGGAATCGCCCCCGTGGCCAAATAGTTGACATAGTGAGCATACCACGGCGCGGTTTAAACAACAAGCAACTATTCATCCGGAAATTTCTCGTTTATCTTTATCGGATCATCAACACCATCAAGAGTAATCCGAGACAAGTGATCCGCAACTACATTCTCACAACCCTTCTTGTCACGGATTTCTAGATCAAACTCTTGCAACAATAACACCCATCTAATCAAACACGATTTTGCATCTTTCTTCTCCATGAGGTAACGAACCGCACTATGATCCGAATAGACCACAACCTTACTTCCCAAAATATACGAACGAAACTTATCTAAGGCATAACCCACCGCAAGCAACTCCTTTTCGGTGGTGGTGTAGTTCAATTGTGCCTCGAATAAAGTTTTGCTCGCATAATAAATCACCACCGGTTTCTTATCCACTCTTTGACCCAATACCGCTCCAACCGTGCTTTCACTAGAATCACACATAATCTCAAACGGCTTTGACCAATCCGGTGATTGTAGAATTGGTGCTTGCACTAACTTCTCCTTCAAACTGTCAAACGCTTGCAAACATATATTAGTAAAATCAAAGGGGACATCCTTCAATTAAAGAGTACATAAAGGTTTTGAAATTGAATTAAAACCTTTAATGAATCTTCTATAGAATCCCGCATTTCCCGAAAACGATCTCAGCCCTTTGACATTTTTCGGGGGTGGTAACGATGAAATTACTCTAATCTTTGCTTGATCAACTTCCATCCCCTTACTTGAAACCACATGACCTAACACAATACCTTCTTGTACCACGAAATGACTTTTCTCCCAACTTAACACCAAGTTTGTCTCAACACATCGTTTTAAAACTTTTTCTTAATCATTGAGACAAGACTCGAAAGTTGAACCAAAAATGGAAAAGTCATCCATAAAAACTTCAAGTGAATCCCCGACCATGTCTGAAAATATGCTCATCATACATCTTTGAAAAGTGGTCGGGGCATTACACCTTCCAAATGGCATCCGTCTAAAAGCAAAGGTGCCATATGGACAAGTAAAAGTGGTTTTGTGTTGGCCATTGGGATGGATTGAAATTTGATTATACCCCGAATACCCATCCCAAAACAATAATATTTTTGACCCGAAAGTTTTTCAATTATTTGATCAATGAATAGTAATGGAAAATGGTCTTTTGAGGTGGCGGCATTTAATTTTCTATAATCGATGCACACTCGCCACCCGGTTACTGGTCGGGTGGCGATTTGTTCACCTTTATCATCTTATATTCCCTGGATGCCGGATTTCTTGGGCACTACCTATGTCGGGCTCACCCATGAGTTGTCTGAAATGGGATAAATGATCCCTGCATCCAACCACTTGATCACCTCCTTTTTCACCACTTCCCGCAAATTCGGATTCAATCTCCTTTGAGTCTCCCTTGTTGGTTTAGGCTCCTCATCTGTAATTATTTTATGCATAACAATAGAAGGACTAATACCTTTTAAATCCGCAAGCGTCCACCCAATAGCCGCTTTATGTGCTTCCAACACCTTAACTAACGCCCGCTCTTGAGCTTCCTCCAAATTTGAAGCAATGATAGCCGGAAGGGTTTCATTCTTCCCCAATAAAACATACTTCAAGTGGCTTGGAAGTTCCTTCAATTCCACCTTTGGTGGACACTCCAAAGATGATTTTGTATCCGAGTTGATTTCCTTTGGCAAATTTTCCCATTGATGTGTGCATGGTGGTCTTCCCTCTTACAAAGCCAAAGCATCTTGTTTTTGTTCCTCCATCCGCAAAGAACACACGTGTACGAGTTCAGAATCATCACAAATACATGCTTCCGTACAATCCTCATCATATTCATGAGGATGACACTGATCCACCACATCTGCCAAAAAACATTCTTTACCACTCAAAGAATTAGCAACATTAGTAAAAACATTTAAATGCATTTTCTGGTTGCCAAAAGCCATGTCAACGGTACCATATCTACAATCAATGATTGCATGGGCCGTGTTCAAAAAGGGTCGACCCAAGATAACATTTTGTTGTTGACTTGAGTCTCCTGATGAATAATCCAAGACCAAAAAATTCACAGGATAATAGAAATCCTCTACCTTCACAATTACATCACGTACGATTCCACGGGGAAGTTTATGAGATAAATCGGCCAATACAACCTTGGTCTCCACACGTTTCAAAGGACCAAAGTCGTATTGGTCATATAAACCCCCCGGGAGAATGCTGACTCCGGCCCCAAGATCCAGTAACACCCTAGACATTTGAAAATCACCCACTTGAATATTAATTAAGGGTGTTCCCAAATCTTGAAGCTTAGGAGGGAGGTCTACTTTTAAAACCGCACTTACCTGTTCGGTTAAATCCACCCGTTTAGGCACTTTTTGTTGCCTCTTTTGAGTGCATAACTCTTTCAAAAATTTTGCATAAGCGAGCACTTGTTTTATTGCTTCAAGTAAAGGTAAATTCACTTTAACATGTTTAAACACTTCCCAGATTTCCTCCTTTTGAGGACCCCATTTTGAAATTACATTTTTCTTTCCAAAGGAAATGGAACTACATTTGATTCCACTTCCTTGTTTTTATTATTTAAAATTGGGGCTTGACCCGAAGCTTGCAACGGTTTCTCAAAAGTGACATGTTTAGTGGGTTTATTGGTTTCAACTTCTTCATCCTCACTTTCCTTACCCGTAATATCCTCCACTTCACCCTCAACCAAACCGGGTGACAAATAAACCTTATACTCTATACCACTTCTCAACACACTAACATGATTAATAGGAACATTACGAGATGAGTTGTGAGAAGGATTTACCTTGGTGTCACTTGGCAATTGACCTTTGTTTTTCTTCAATTCTGCCACTTCGGTTGCAAGTTGACCTATTTGTGTGGTCAATGATTGGATAGCCTAGTCATGAACTTCATCTTTTTGCATTCGGGCTTCATCAAGTTGATTCCTTTTCTGCATGTCTTGTTACATCAACTTTAACATGTCCATCACTTCATTCCCACTTGATGAACGTTGAACCGAAGAGCCACTTTGATTACCACCTGTTCCTTGAAATTGACTTTGATTTCCTTGGTTATTCCCTCCTTGAGCATTTCCTTGATTGAAGCATTTCCCTCATTGCCATCACCATACCGTGGCCCACCAAATAAATGCGGGCCCGATCTCTGACCCGGTGAAGTATGGGTTATGGGTGGGTCTTGAGGAAACGTGTATCGTTGTTGGCTGTAAAGTGGGTGTTGTTGAGAGTGAAAAGGTGATTGTTGTGATGAATTTGATGATTGTCCTTGTGTAGGTATAAAACTTGTCAAGGGTGGAAGGTTAACTGGTGGCTGGAAACTGAACACGATTGAAGTAGGTTCACTTGTAGAGATTCTAGTAGTAATGGGTTCAGTGGATGTTGGGAATATGAGGGCTGGATTTTCTGAGTTTATGGGTGGTGGCATAGGTGGTACGGATTGACTTGAATTCATGATTGTTGTGTCGGTTGTTCGGCTATGTGTGCTTGGAGACCCAATAATCTTATTCTCCCTTTGAAGAATCTGATTCAGAAGAAAAGTTCGCTCGATTTCAGGATCAAAAGCTAATGGTGATGAAAATCGAGAGCTTCTCGTATGCATATACCTGTAAGTACCTGCACACTAACACAACCTGAGTAAAACTGACAATAACAATAAAACAAAAACTACAAAAATAACACACGTTGCGCACTACTTCCGGCAACGGCGCCAAAATTTGACATGAGGTCGAAGACAAGGAGTACTTCACGCACTACTTCCGGCAACGGCGCCAAAATAACACACGTTGCGCACTACTTCGCGCAAAAATAAACCAAATGCTACTAATAGGTAGTGGAAAATGGGTAACGAACACAAGGAGTTTGTGGAAAATATTTTAATAAGTAGCTTACAACTTAAACGAATATAAATGTAAATGACAAAAAATTAATTCTCCAGTTGGTTTGGATTTGATTTTATAAACTAAATAAATTAAACGAAAATTGTAAACAATTGATTAAATGAGCATTTCTCTCGGGGTTCAGGTTATCACTCAACACTTATGTTAACATTCAGTTGATAAACCATACTATCTTGGTTTTGTGTAGATATAATTGTTTGTGATTAATCAAGAACTAAGTACTCGGATTCCTAAAATGCGAGGTTGTTACTTTGTAATCAATCAATATGTTTAACCCTAATTCCTTCCACTCAATCTCAGTTGTTAATGACACCAAGAACATATAGATTGCAATAAGGTTTAAACGATGGACAATTTACAAACAATCACATCAACATCATGATTATGCTAACATAAACAACTAGACAATCAATCCAATATCAAGAACAATTAACAAGAAGTGCATTGTAATTAACCTTACACCCGAGAGTAACACCAAGAAATTCGCCAATCATGGTTCGAGAAATCATCTTCACATCAATTGTAATCAACATACGAATCAAAAACCTCAAAAATAACGTTTGCAAACAGCAAATCGTTGTCTAGCCTCTCCCAATCGTCCAAAAATGTTTATGAGTAAAAAGATAATGAAAAGGTTAGCCAAAACGGCCAAATAAAGCCAAAGAAGGCCGGCTGTTACGATCGGATCGTGGTCCACGGTCCAGACCGCAGGCCACGGTCTAGGCCATGGTCACCATTGATCTCCATGGTACGGTGAGTTCTGGAAAATTTGTATCAGTTGAACCGTGGTCCACGGTGTGAACCGTGGGCCATGGTGGAGTTGGTTCCTGTTTTTTGTTTTCTTGGTATCTCTTTCGTTCCAGCTCCGTTTTCTTCCTCGTTTTCGCCTATGATCTCGTAACGTCCTTCTTTTCACTCCTCAAACCTGCAATTACACAATATAGTGTAGTAATCCAAATCCTTGAAATTAATCATAAACGCACATGATTTAACTATAATTACTGCACTTAAGGGTGGCTCTACAATCCACTCGTCAGTCATCATCCATCTTTACCTCTACAATATCATGTTTTTCGCAAAAAGAGCTAACCTTCTCCACGAACTTGTTATACCCCTCCAACCTAAAGTCTTCAAGTTGGCGCTTGGTTGAAGAAACCAATGAACTCGCGTTCACCAAATCTTGCTCTTTCCTTTGAAGACATTGAGACAATAGCTTTGTGACGTCTAGAATATGCAACATCAAGTGCAAGTAAAATACGAAGTCGTATTTTTCATTTCCAATTGAAGTCCTTGCGCTTGGCTCATGATATCTTTCGTCTTACCCGTTTCTTCAACATATTTAAGCACATCCATGATCATTGGATATAAAGTAACCAAACGATCAGTGGTGTGACTGGTGATGCCGTGATGGTGAAGAAGAGGAAACGGCAGAAGCAGAAGTGGGTTGTTTTAATTTTTGAATTGGGTTTTCAAAATAAAAGAAAATATATTTAGAAAATATATTTTAGTTAGGGATTGGGTATTGGGCTAAAAATTGAGTAGGGTTTTAATTGGGTTTTGGGCTTAAAAATTGAATCGGATATTGGACTAATAGACTTATTGATATTAAAGTCAAATTTAATAGGAAAAATTATTTATATAACGTTTATATAATTATATTTGTAAAATTTTCATTGTATTTTTATTAGGGTTAGTCTCAAAATCTCATAGGGGTCGTCTCGAAATTATACAGGGGTCGGCTTCAAATTTTCATAAGGGTCATTACCAAAATTTTACAGGGGTCTGTCGGGAATTTTCCGGTATATTAACACTAATTTTTTTTTCACATGGGATGGGGGACACCCCACACTTATATGTATGCCCGCCACTGCTTAGAAAGCATCCAATGATCTTAGAGAGGGTGCGAAGCACCCGACGTGCACGCGGACGGGCACGGGCTCGGGCGATGGGCGCAATGTGGCGCTTTGATGGCGCACTTTGCGCTTCACATGCTCGCATCGCTGCAAGCGGTTTGAGAGCTGCCTTAGTATTTTGGAAACTATAGGGACTAAAAGAGTAAATTCTGAAATTTGGTTTCCTTGGCGCTACATGACGGACAAAGATTTGCCCCGTTGCGCTACGCGGCATAATTGGGAAGAAAACGAGGTTGGGCGGTGTCACGCTACACGAATAACCAACCCGAAATTCTTCACACTATACGAAGTGGCCATCATAGTTGTGTGACGCGTGTGGACACGTGGCATCACGTGTCAGACCACGTGGCGCCACGTGGAAACTCCGCAATAACTCAAAAAACTGAAGGCGGTCGCGCTACGCGAAAACCTATATTATTCATTCTCCGCGCTACGCGAAGGAACTCAAAATTTCCTATACATTGGGGAGTTCACGGCACATTCCTACACACATCACAACACACATTATACACACTTTCTCTCGGGAAGCGTACCGAGTCTCGAAGTACGTGCCAAGCTCCAAAGTTCCGACGGTTTAAAGCCCTTGTACGTGACATGGAGTAGAAGTGCTGCTCAATATCTGTGTAAGGTAGGGGTTCCGCTTAAGTAATATTTTGTTACTATTATAATAATGACTTAGATCATTGTCGGGGGTATAGCACGAACGTTGATCTTATTAAAGCATATTATGACTTTTCATAAGCACAAGTTATAGTAAAAAATAAATTTCTTTATGATTAAGAATATCAAGTTTATATACACAAATTATATTTAAATTAATGTTTCTTCTTGAAAAAGAAACCTAATATAGATGTTTCTTCATAAAGAAGAAACGTAACATATGATTGGTAAATAAACAAAGGGACTAACGGTCTAAATATTATATAAAACAAATGATTTGCCAAGTTTAAAGCAATACAAAATAGAGTAAAGGTCTGAAGGTAGATCGTTGATCTAGATATTTATACAAAAGTTATTCTCATACTATCGAACAATCAAGAATGAGAAATCAATAACAGAAACTGATCACAAATAGAAAGGTGAATACGCCCTAAACATTTATAAACTCTTTAAGAGTCAGAATGTTTGCATAGGATATATGAATCCTTAAAACTTTGTTTTACAATATTAAGAAACGGGCACTCTGATTAAAGGTATACATGTGCCTAGATACGTGGTGACTTAGTTTTCTCTGAGGCCATGCCTATCATCAACATGTCTCTGGAAGTATACGGGACTATTCAGAGAAATGATATTGTGTATATAATTAATTGTACACAAAGGCATTATTATTGATTTCATAATGGTATTGAAAAGATTTTACAACAAAATCAGCGTCATTCACCAGCTGTGTGCTGACGTATTTTCAAACCCATTTTACAGGAAATCAGAAAGGTTAGATCTGACAAGCAAGACATGATAGAAGATTGGAGATATAGTCATTAAATGCTATCCGATATTTGAAATCAAAAAATAATGTAAAATAAATATATTTTTCTCAAACATGCTTTGTAATATTGAACGAGTATTTTAACCCGACATTTTGTAAAAGAATAAATTTTTTTAAAAGTCTTCCGCTAAAACAAAACCCGAAACTCTGATATATTTACAAAACATGTACCAACTTCTGGTCACACTTCTATGCCCTAAGTCGGGGTGTGACAGGTGCTTTTGGTCATTTGAACACTTGTGATAGTTCTGATTGTAGTGGTTGTAAACTCGCAAAATTTTCTACTTTACCATTTAATAAAAGTACGCCATTTCGTTTTACTCCTTTTGATCTTGTCCATTTTGGCTTGTGGGGTTCATCACCAGTATCCACAATGACTCAAAATATTATGTATCATTTATATATGATTATACTTGTTATACTTGGGTGTATCTCTTGAAACAAAAATCCGACTTTCTTGGAATTTATAACAACTTTAGAGCTCGTTAGGACGCAACATTCAGATGTGATAAAGTGTTTTTGGTGTGACTTAGGGGGGAGAATACACCTCTCATGCATTCACTCATTTACTTATATTTGATGGTACCATACATCAGTCGTCTTGTCTTGATAATCCAGAGCATAATGGTGTTGCTAAAAGATAGCATCGTCATATTGTTAAGAGATCACGTTCTTTGCTTTTATCTGCTTAGGTTGTTGTTACGTTTTAGGGGGAAGCAGTTTTAACTACTATATATATTAATTTGATTAATCGAATTTCCAGTACATTAAATTCAGGAATGTCTCAATTTGAAAAGTTACATGCTCATCTACTAGATTATTCTTCATTACAAGTTTTTGGATGTACTTGGTTTGTCCTTTTCCCTCATGTTAAACAAAATAAGTTAGGGCCAAAATCAGATTTATGTGTATTTTTAGGGTACGGTACTTGATAGAAAGGTTGTCGTTGCTATGAACCTGTAAGTCATAAACTATATGTTTCACGTCATGTAACTTTTCTAGAGCATATTCCTTTCTTCTCAATTCCAGCCAAATCACATAACTTAACAAAGGAAGATCTTCAGGATATTGATCCTTTTGGCATTAACATAGAGGTGTGTGCTTCTAAACCATCTATATCACCTTATGTGTCGTCTAATGAGACGTCTACATCATCAGATAGTGCTTCTGTTGATTCTGAACCATCTAGTGCTTCCGCTTCTTCAAAACCATCTGAAGCATCCGCTCCTTCTATTCCCGAGTATGCTCCTTCAACAATTGAATAACATCATCATATTGATGAGACATCACATTCTTTGCTTTTATCTGCTAAGGTTCCCAGTACTTTTGGTGGGAAGCAGTTTTAACTGCTTAATATATGATTAATAGAATTCTCACTGCATTAAATTCAGGAATGTCTCCATTTGAAAAGTTACATGGTCGTCTTCCAGATTATTCTTCATTTCAAGTTCTTGGATGTACTTGTTTTGTCCTTTGCTCTCATGTTGAACGAAATAAGTTATGGCCAAAATCAGCTTTATGCATATATTTAGGGTACAGTGCTGGATAGGAAGCTTATCGTTGCTATGACCCTTTAAGTCAGAAGTTATGTTTCACGACATTCAACTTTTCTGAAGCATATTCCTTTCTTCTCGATTCCTACCAAATCACATAACTTAACAAAGGAAGATCTTCAGCATATTGATCCTTTTGACATTGACATAGAGGTTCATGCTTCTGAACCATCTAATGCATCAGCTAACGAGACATCACAATCATCAGATAGTGTTTCTGCTGATTCTGAACCATCTAGTGCTTCTGCTGCTTCAGAACCATCTAATGCATCGGCTAAGTCTATGCCCGAGTCTACTCCTTCAACATTTGAGACTGGAGGTCCGCCACCTCTGAGGAAGTCTACTCATCCATGTAAGTCAACAAAACTGCCAGATTTTGCTTACTCTAGTTATTCAGGTCCGTTTACTTCTTTTATTGCAAACATACTTCATTCGAATGAACCTAAGATGTAGAGAGTGGTTGTTTCTAGTCCTCTTTGGCAGAATGCTATGGTTGAGGAGCTTACTGCTCTTCATCAGATACATACATGGGATTTGGTTCCATTGCCGTATGGAAACATATTGATTGTCGATGCGTAGATAAAAACAAGTCTGATGGGTTTGTTGAGCGATACAAAGCTAGACTTGTTGCAATAGGGTACTCACAAAAGTGTAGTATGGATTATGAGGAGACTTTTTCTCCTGTTACAAAGATGATGACAGTTCGTACTATGATTGTAGTTGCATCCATTCTTCAGTGGAAAAATTTTCAAACGGATGCCAATAATGATTGTCTGAATAGTGATCTTCATGAGGAGGCTTAATGACTCCCACTCCGGGTATTGCTCACCAGTCGGATGAAGTTTTTCGGCTTCGGAAAGCCTTATATGGTCTCAAGCAAGCCCCTCGTGCTTAGTTTGAGAAGTTCTCCACCGTGATTACTTCACTTCATTTGTTCCAAGTAATCGTGATTCAGCATCATTTGTTACATGTACGAGTAAAGGACGAATTCTTTTGTCCTTATATGTGAATGATATGGTTATTAGTAATGATGGTATAGAGTCAATAAAGTGTGATTTGGCTCATCGATTTGCCATGAAGGATATGGGTTTGCTACGTTATTTTTTAGGTATTGAGGTGGTTTAGTCTAAGAAAGGAGGTTATCTCCTTTCTCAAACTAAATATATATCTGATTTGTTTCATTAGGACTATCTAACAATAGGATTGTAGATACTCCTCTTGAAACCATGCAAGGTATTCTCCTTGTTATGGTGTTTCTCTAGCATATTCGAGTCTATACCGTATTGTTGTGGGTAGTTTAGTTTATCTTAAGTTTACTTGGTCGGATATACTTCATGATGTTCATGTGGTCAGCCAGATTTTTACTACTCCAACTTCAGTTTATTGGAGCGTTATACTTCGTATTCTAAGATATCTCCGTGGCACTTTGTTTCAGAGCCTCTTGTTTCCTCGACGTCCTCTCTAGAGCCATGTGCCTACAGTGACGCTGATTGGCTAGCAATCCTAATGATCGTAAATCCAACACTAGTTTATGTCCTTGGAGATTCATTATTCTCTTGGAAAAGTAAGAAATAAGATGATGTTTCTAGATCTTCGACTGGGTGGGCATCGTGTTATGGCTGTGACTACGTGTGAGATTGTTTGGTTACGTAGGCTTCTTGTACATATGGCGGTCAAAATCTCTCAACCTACCCCCTTACAATATTATGATAACAAAAGTTCTACGCAGATTGCAAAAAATTTTGTTTTCCATGAGCGTATGAAACATATGTTGATTGATTGTCACATCACTCGTCATAATCTTCAGCTTGGGACCATCTTGTTCCATTTCTTCGATCGGCCTTGCAAATTGTTGATATTTTTACGAAGGCTCTATCGGTGTCTCGTCTTGGTGTTTTGTGTGACAAACTCTCAATGCTTATTGTTGTTGCATTGTGAGTTTAAGGGTAGATGTTAGTCAAATAAGTTTGGGCTAAATTAATATTTTTGTTAGGTTTTTTTTATTGGGCATTTCTATGTTTAGTTAAGGTTTATGTTTTGGCTATTTAAAGCCTTCACGTCCTCTTTTACTTTTTAGTAATAATAAATTGCTAGCCGTCCTCAATTAATAGTTAGCATCTCTTTATTGACATCTTTTACATCACTGCCCCTTGTTCCTTGGCAATTTCAAAATTGATCTTTTTTTACCCTTCAAATGAGAACTAGGGGCAAAGCAAAACGGATGAGTTGAAGTATTATCGTATTGGGAAATTGAGGAAAAGGCGTAGGGAGAGGGATAACTTCCTAACTTGTGAAGCCTAATTAACATGCTTGATGAATGATAAGGCCATGGAATCTGGCCCATTATTGAATTATCAAGTAACTAAGACCATAACCAATGCAAGATGCTAAATACACTTAAAAATATGTACCGTCAGCTGCCATGTTATATTTCAACAAATGCATCAAAAACACAAATTTTCTTTCCAATGCTACAAACATCCTTATCAATACTTATAATCCACATCATCTCCATTTTTTACATTCATTTTTAATCATCAAAATAATTTTTTTTTGTAGGTAATTCGCTTTTTATTTTGTATTATTAAAACTAATAAAATACATTTAAAATATAAATTAATAGCATATGTTCTTTTATTCCAGCTGTTTAATATTTAAATTTCAATATATGAACTTTTATTTTCAAAGTAGCATTAACTAGTATGTTGGCATTATGGCTTGTAGACCACTTATTTAACTACCTTATTGTTATATATATAAAGAAAAACTTATTAGTCAATAAAATTATGTATTACATAAATAATGTTTTAAAATGCTATAACCTAAAAATAAATTGTTGCACAGCAAATAATATACATCTCAATAAGTGAAAAAAAGAAAATGTTTTGAGCCTAGTTGGGCCCCTCACCACCTTGCTCATGCGCTTCTCCAAATACAAGATCCTTCCAATGCAAGAAATGCTCAACTACTTGCCATGTCACCCAAATGCACAGCCAAGGGCGGTGTATTGGGTTTTGTCTAAGGCCATGAGGTATGCTCTAATCCCTCTTAACTTTAGATAAGCACCACATCACTCTTTTTTCTCTCTTTCACTCTATCTCACCCAAAAGAAATTGTTTAATGCATTTAACACCATCTCACTACTATTAATTGTTAATTTAATAGATTGTTTTTTGCCTTTTAACCCGTAAAAAGCATAATCTATGGCCTTTTTATAACAAATTTATCACAAGTGGAGAGTTGTTTAATCCATCTTTAAAGTGTCATGTCATCTTAATTTATGTTAGGGTTAGAGTATACCCCATGACCTAAAACAAAAGAAAACAATTTTGAATATAGAAAGTGCATATGATTTGAGGAATAAACAAGGAAAATTGGATTTTAATAATCCCAACTTTTTGTTATTGGCCGATAAAGATCCAAACTTTGTTTATTCCCACTAATGGGCCCAAATTTTAAAAAAGTTGGTTCTCAATGGTCATCCGTTAAAAAAAACTAACAGTGTTAAGTTTTTTCTGATTTTTAAACTGATTTTTTAGGATTTTTGATCGGAAGGAGGATACGAGTCGATTAACGTAAATCTTAGCTCAAATTGATGCTTCAAATGGCTTGACTGGTGCTTCAAATCGGGTGTCTGAACTTCAAATTATCAAAAATTTAGCTGTTTGGAGCATCGTTTCGAGCTAAGTTTTACGTCAATCGACTCGTATCCTTCTTCCGATCAAAAGCCCTAAAAAATCAGTCTGAAATTCAGAAAAAAAAACTTAACGCCATTAGGTTTTGTTTAACGGGGGACCATTGAGAGTCAACTTATTTAAATTTGGGACCACTTGTGGGAATAAAAAAAGTTGGGATTATTATCGGACAATAACAGAAAATTGGGATTATTAAAATCCAATTTTCCAATAAACAAAGGCTCTAAAAGTGAAATGTTTAAAAAATTTTCAATTAATGTTCAAAGAGAGAATCAGGAAGAGGTTTGAGTTTTGAGCGCAATAATCTCAAAAACTTATTGGATCCGGGGGCAAATATATAGTGGTCCCATTCAATTTGTGAAGAAACGTGGATCGACTCACGGGTAGACGATCTACTTTCCTCGGGTGTGATTATGCTATTTCACCGATGGTTCTCTTGGATCTGATGGATCTGGGTTCTTCCACCTACAAAATGAACAGCACCGTAAACTTACCCCTCAGAAAGGGACAGAGGGGTCCTCTTTGGGGTAACCCTCTGGTGTGAGAATAAGTGTTTGTAGGAGAAGATAATAATATGAGAGTAAGGAATTTGGAGTGTATTGCTTAATAGCTGAATACTCTGTAATTGGATGTAATTGGATGATCCTCTCCTTGTGGAGTTGATGTGGTATTTATAGTGCTAGGGTTTCCAATGATTGGGCTCAGACCCAATTAGGGCTTTGTTGGCCTCTTCCAGTTGCTTTGCGCCACGTGTCCTTTGGGACACCTGGTGCTTTTTCATTGGTTATAATCACGTGGTAGCACATGGGTTTTGCTGAGTTGTCCACCTTTCATTGGCAGCTGTCAACATCAGCATATTCTTATTCCTTAAAAAGATACCTTCTGGAAGGTTGTCTGACGTGCACAATCAAGGTTGCCCTAATCCTGATTTGGATAAGGACGAGGTTGATTATGTGCATGTGTGATACGCGCCTATCCTGAGGATGCGCGAGGTCTTCTCTTTATTCTCACGCGCAGATGTTTCATGCGCAGATGTGATATGCACGAGCATGTGATATGCGCCACGCGCGGATGCGCCACGCGCATATGTGATATGCGTGAGCATATGTGATGCGTGAGCATATGTGATGCGTGAGCATATGTGATGCCTGAGCATATGATGCCTGAGCATATGATGCCTGAGCATGTGATGCATGAGCATATGTGATGCCTGAGCATCTGTGGTGCCTGAGCATATGATGCTTGAGCATGTGATGCATGAGCATATGTGATATGCGTGAGCATATGTGATATGCGCCATGCGCGTAGGTTTTGGCTTTGTGCCTTCATAATGTCTTGATTTCAAGCCTCTTGTCCATATCTTGTGGGTTGACCCGCCTCGCTCGGTGTTGAGGCGGGTACATACCTCTTCAAGCCCCCCAGTCTAATGTGTGTCTTGTCTCGCGCGAGCGAGGCTAGATAGATATTAGACTTAACAGTTTGCTCTTTTAGTAGGGGTTTGTCTTTTTCTTCTTATTATTCATCGTTGCGCGAAATTCTATCCTTTTGGTTGAAAACGAATCGTCCCTGTACGTGGTTGGTTGTTGCTGACATGCGTCAGTGATGGAGACGTGTCAGACCTTTCTTGTGCTCGAGGTGCTACAGTTGCCTTTCGTGTCCCCTCACATAGTGTCAGGGACACGTGTCGCGCTCGCGTTGGTCCGTTCGTGCGAGTGGTGGCGCGTGAATTCTGGCAGCAGCTGTAGAGTTGCTTTTCGTGTCCCCTCACACAGTGTCAGGGACACGTGTCGCGCTCGCGTTGGCTTACACCTGCGAGTGGGGGCGCGTGAAGTCCGATCAGCACCAATATTTCTCTCTCCCGGGCCTATAAAAGCCAGCCCTTAGAGTTTTTTATCCTTCATCTTCTTGTTTATTATTCAGAGCTCTTTTCTTTCTTTCATTCTATTCCGATTACGTGTCTTCTGCTTCCAGACTTCTGTTCTTTAGAAGCATCCCCTGTTCGATTTTACAGTTGTATGTCTGATAGCTCAGACAACACAATCTCCCCCATCCATTGCCGTGTGAAATCGTTAGTGATGTCTACGTTGAAGAAGACCGGCAAGGGGAAGAGGGCTGCTGAGGCCTCATCGGAGGAGGTAGGGAGGACCAAGGCAGTAAAGAAGTGGGATGAGATCCCCTGCAAATTAAGGCAGGCCGATTTTGACAGCCTTGTCGCCTCTCAGGGTTTTCTCCCTGAGTTTGGCTGCATGTTGCCTGGGGCCGGGCAAACGACGGCGGACCCGCCTACCGGCTATATATCCCTTTATTGCCACTTTTTCACCCACTGCAACCTTCGTCTCCCGATGACAAGGTTTGTGGGTGCAGTGCTTAGGTTTTATGGGATTCATATATCCCAAGTCCATCCGTTTGGACTTGTGCGCATGACTCATTTTGAGTTCATGTGCAAATCTCAGCGCGAGGAGCCCACCCCTGGGCGCTTTCAGTTTTTTTATAAGCCCAAGATCCAAGATTCTTGGTTCTCATTTATTCCTCGCAGTCAGAAGGTCAAGTGCTGCACTGTTTCATTCAAAAGCCTTCATGACTGGTCCGAGAGATTTTTCTATATCAGGGCTGGTGTGATCCCCATCCGCATGACCATGCGCGAGATCTCTTCTGCGCCTGCGGATGTGGGTGTCTTCAAGAACCCAACTGGCGCCTGGGTGAAAAAGTTGACTGCTGAACCATCCCCCGCCAAGAAAATTTGCGAGGAGGCGCTGGTGGGGGTTGGTATGAGCAGGAGGTGGGCTGACAGCGCGACTGAGCCCGTTATCCAAGTTGACGGCTTGTGTAAGTTAATCTCATTGCATTACTTCTGCGCGAATACTTATCTTTTTGCTGATATCATTTGACTTGTTTTGTGCAGTCAGCAAGGAGTATGTCCACGCCGCCTATGATGAGCATATGGAGGGTGGCTCCGTCGCGCTGGGCGCTGGGGAGGTTGGCTTCCCCGATCGCTTCGATGACATGTTCATCCCTGTTGATCTGGGATTTCTCTTTGACAGCGATGCGTCTGGTAAGCCTTTGTACATATGCATTTGCCTTTATAATACCAAATTTGGCTAACACTTCTTTTGCACGTATTGTAGACGCGCTCGAGAACTACAAGCTGGAGCTCGCGGAAGAGGAGGAGGAGGAGGAGGCGCCCCAACTAAAGCGTAAAGCTAAGGGGAAAACTGGCGCAGGGGCCAGTAAGAAACAGAAGAAAGATGTTGCCCCTGTTGCTCAGGATCCTCCTACTCAGGCGAGGGGATTTGAGAAAACCCAGGAATTTCCCCCCAAGTTTTCCTTGTCTTCCCTGCCTCAAAAAGTGGGCAGACCTCCTGTCCACACGAGGCATGGTGCTACTACCTCCTCCCTTCGCGCGGTGGAAAAGGGAAGCGGCGCTGCGCCTTCGACAGGTATACTTTGCCTATCCTTTGCTTATCTTTCATGGTTCTATGAGCGCGATTCTGATAGAATTACTAATGAATCTTTGCTCACTCAAATGTTTGTAGAGCCGGCGACCTTGGTGGATCATCCTCAAGCGCAACAAGATGCCGAGGCTGCGCCGGAGGTCGCTTCGAAGTCCCCTGTTTTACCCTCGAAAAAGGGTAGAATGGACTTCATGGCGATGTTTGCCTCGCGAACGGAGTTGCGCCAAGGTACGTATTGCGCTTTTATTTTCTGACTTTCTTTTAGATCAAGTCATGAACCATTTCTTTTTGTTGATTTTTTCACAGGAGTCATTGCTGGCGTGCAAGCTGCTAGCGGCACTCCTGGCGCCGGTGCCAGCGCCGTTGGTTCTGCTCCTGCTCCTGCAAGCGCTGAATCTCCCCTCATCGGGATTACTAAGGAGCAGGAGGCTGTTTTGCGCGCCGATCTGGCGGCGTCGAGACCTCCCTCACCTCCTCCTGCGCACAGCCCTCCTCGCGAGACTGATTTTGATTCTAGGTCGCAGGAGAAAAGGCCTGTTTCAGAGGAGGATGAGGAGGTTCAAGCTGAAGGCTCCGACAGCGGCCGCGCCAGCCCTGCAGCGCCACGAGGTTTCGCGGCGCCGTCTTCTCGTGGGCCTGCCGCTGACTTTTCTGCTTCGTCCCCGCAGGTATAACTTCGTTTTTGCTCCGCTGCGCGGACTTTCATATTAGTGTTTTGATGACTTAGATCATTACTTTGTGTTTGCAGGAAGCCGATCACATCTACCGCCCGAGATGGAACATTACTGAGGACAGCTCATTTCAGTCCATGGGTGTGTGTGAGGACTTCTGGGCTCATTCTGTGCCTCCAGCTGAAAGGAGGTTTCAGGAGGCCCGCGCTCGCGATGACTTGCTCAAAGATCATCTGTTTGCTGGGTCGGCTTTCTTTGCTGCCTCCCAAGAGCTTCACTATGATTACGTAAAGGTACGTGATGCTCTTGCGGAAGCCAAGCAAGAGGCTAAAGTATCTGCTTGGCATCTTTCTGATGCTCGAGAGAGAGCTGAGAAGCTCCAAGCAGAGCTCAGTGAGAACAGGGCAAGTGCGAACACCGCCTTCGTGAAGCGCGGTCATGAGCTGCAGGTTGCGCGGGAGAAGCTACAGGCGGCCGAGGCGGACGCGGCCAAGTACGCGCGTAGAGTGCGCGACTTGGAGCTGGACGCGGAGGCGCGTGACCAAGCTCTTGTCCAGTCTATAACTGACAAATCATCGCTGGAGAGTGAGGTTGCCCGCCTGAAGAAGGAGCTGGCGGCCGCGCAGGCCGAGAAAGATGAAGCCTTGGCGACGGCAGCGTCTAGCCAGGAAGCACTTGATGCTCCGCGGGCGGAAAAGGAAGAAGCCTTGGCAGCAGCAGCGTCCGACAAAGAGGAGCTGAAACAGATTAAGGAAACTGTTGAGTTGTTAAACTCACAGATTCCTGCCCTCGAGACGTCTGTTGCTTCCCTCGCGCAGGATCGCCAATGGCTAATCTCACAGGGCATGACTCGTTGCGCTTACGGGATGAAATACTCAGACGAGTTTCAGGCCCTTGTGATGGATTGCAACGCTGCCGCGCGCTTGGTGGGTCGAGCTGAAGGGTTCACGGATGGTTATGAATATGGCATGTTGAAGAAGAACCCATCCGAGTACCCTTATCAGAGCGACGTTGCCTGCGCGGACATGACCGCGATGGGGGAGAAGTATTTGAATACTCCCATTCCCATCCTTGCGCAGGTATTTTAACCTTAACGAGATAACCTTGACTTATTTTCCAAGTCTTTTTGTACTCATATTTTTCCTTATGATTTGCAGATATCCGCGCTTGCTGACCAGCCCGATCTCGGCGAGCTAAAGAAATTACTTGACGAGTGCGAGGGGGCTGGTGGCGGCGATGATGGCGCGGGGCATGCTGCCCCTGCTAGCGGCTCTGGCGTGGCCAAAGGATCCGCTCCTGACACTGTCGTGATAGAAGACTCCATTCAGGACGAAGAACTTGACTATGGTCAGTTTGGAGATGACGAGGAGCGGGCTGCGCCAGATGCTGAGGGCGGTGATGAGGACTATGAAGAGGCTGACGTCGACGTGGAGACTTGAGAAGCCCTTCATGTTTTTTATTTTTATTTGTAGTTTGTATCTTATCATCTTGTAAACTTGTAAATTTCAATGCTTTGGAATGAAATTTTGTTTTTCCCTTCATCGCATCTTGCGCATTCCCCATTCATCTCTTTATATTGCATGTTTGCTTGTTGAATATAAGATATGCTTGCACGTTGAAATAAGAACAAGGTTGTAAGGAAATTATTATACTTAATCCTTGTCATATTGTAAGTGATTTTGCCATATCTTGATTATGTTGACACGTGCCTAGGCGTTTTCATTATTCCTCTTTTGCGCGACGTTATCGCGCATTTATTATATGGAATTATGATTTTTTTAGCCTTTACGTATCAATATGTGTTGCTCAGATATCCATTACAATTGCATGCGCGACCTCGACCTGAGACCTTAACAACTATGTTTTGGCATTTGTTTTGCCTTAGTTGTGTTTAGGTATTTTTATGGTTAGGCTGCGCAGTATGTAGGATGGATGTTGTGAGTGATTTGAGCTAAGGCTCACATTATTGGGCTAAGGCCCTGACGTTTTAGAGTTAAGACTCGTTAACGCGTTTGAGCTTAAAGCTCGCGCATGTATGTTTTACTTCGTTTTATTTCGTTTTGATGTCAATACAATGTTGTCATATTGCTCAAAATTAATAAAGGGAAGTGTGAAACATGTATGCATAAGGTAATAGAATTGGGCTAAGGCCCTGACATTTTAGAGTTAAGACTCGTTAACGCGTTTGAGCTTGAAGCTCGCGCATGTATGTTTTACTTCCTTTTTATTTCGTTTTGATGTCAATACAATGTTGTCATATTGCTCAAAATTAATAAAGGGAAGTGTGAAACATGTATGCAAAAGGTAATAGAATCCACATTAAGAGAAGATAGCGCGTATCATTATTCATAATGGCTTAAAAAGCCTTGATTACAAACTTGACATTTTTTACATGAAACATTTTCTAAGCTGTGCCGCGTTCCATGCGCGCGGGACTTCTTTCCATTCAAATCTTTTAAAGCGTATGCGCCTTTTCCCAATTCTTCCGAGACTTGATAAGGTCCCTCCCAATTGGGGGACATTTTTCCCGGGGGTATCACGCGGCTAGCTTCATTGTTTCGAAGGACAAAATCATTTTTCTTGAAGTGGCATTCTTTCACACGCTGGTTGTAATATTTTTCCAGTTTTTTCTTGTATTTGGCTTCACTGATGATAGCCGCCTCTCTGCGCCCTTCAAGTAAGTTGAGATCCAACCTTCTTTCGCGCTCGTTATCAATCTTGCTCATCATGAGCACTCTATGGGATGGGCATCCAATTTCTGCTGGAATCATTGCCTCCGTTCCATAGGTTAGGCTGAACGGGGATTCGCCATTGCTGGTTTTGCTTAATGTCCTGTGTGCCCACAGGACATTAGGTAGCTCTTCAACCCAAGAATGGGATTCTCCCTCCAACCTTTTCTTCAGCCCATTTAACAAGCTTTGATTCGCGCGCTCCACTTGGCCATTCCCCTGAGGGTGGTATACCGAAGTGAAGATTTGGTTGATGCGCAATTCCTTGAGCCAGTTTGATAACTTCTTGTCAGTGAATTGTTTGCCATTATCGCTCACAATTTCCATGGGCAAGCCAAAACGGCATATGATGTGGCTCCAGATAAACTGCTTCATCGCTTCGGCTGTGATTTTTGCTAGTGGCTTGGCTTCAACCCATTTTGTAAAATAGTCTACTGCCACTACCAAAAATTTTACTCGCCCTTGCGCTTGCGGTAGGGGACCCACAATATCGATTGCCCATTTGTGGAAAGGCCATGCGGAGGTCACCGGAATCAAGTTGTTCTTTGGCCGCATGGTGTTTGGCGCATAGCTCTGACACGCTTTGCATTTTTGGATCTCTTTTAAAGCGTCCAAGTACATGCCTGGCCAATACTAACCTGCGCTCATTGCCTTGGCAACCACCATACGCGGGCCAGCATGTATTCCACAGATTCCTTCGTGTATCTCTCTGATCACATAACTTACTTCCTCAGCATCTAGGCATTTCATGAGCGGTCCAAGATAAGAGCGTCGATATAATGTACCATCAAGCAGTTCATAGTTCTGCGACTTGTGTCTTATCTTCCTCGCCTGTGCGCGATCGTCCGGTACTTTTCCCTCCTTCAAGAATTCCATTACTGGAGTTATCTATGATGAAGGGGTTGTATGAGTTACAAGGACAGACTTCGCTCCCACCGACGGGTTGCTCATTACTTCTACCCTGACATCTTTGCCAAAGTGATCGAAGCTGGTTGATGCCATCTTGCTCAGCGCGTCAGCAGATTTGTTTTCACTGCGCGGAATATGAATGATTCTGAAGCAGTCAAATTGCTCGATGAGCTTTTTCGCCTGCTCTAGATACAGAGGCATGGTGTTCTCCTTGGCATCATAAAGGCCATTGACCTGTGCTGCTACCAAGTATGAATCAACATGGGCCTCTAGCTTTTTAACTCCGAATTTTTGCGCGATGCGCAGGCCAGCCAGCAGGGCTTCATACTCAGCTTCATTGTTGGTGCTCTTGAAGTCCAACCTGATGGCGTAAGTATATTCCTGATTCTCTGGATCCAGCAGCTTGAGGCCTGCGCCGGACCCTTCGTTGTTTGAAGCTCCGTCGGTGAATAATCTCCACACATTTTCTTCATCATTGGCTCGCGGAGGGTCTACCTCGCGCTGAGCCTCTTCAATTTTTCCTTCGGGGACTTCTGCAATGAAATCAGCCAAGACTTGTCCCTTTATTGCTGGACGGGGCTTATAGGCGATCGTGTGCTCACCTAATTCCAGCGCCCACTTTGTCAGCCTTCCTGAGAGCGCGGGACGCCGCAAGACTTGCTGGATGTTGTAACCAGTCAGAACTTCAATGGGATGACCATTGAAATATCTATGAAGCTTGCGCGACGCGTGTGTTAGTGACAAAACTAACTTTTCCATGATGGAGTAGCGCATCTCAGGATCTGTCAGCACCCGACTCACATAGTATATTGGCGTTTGGATTCCCTTGCGATCCACCAATAATACTGCGCCGATGGCGCGCTCTCCTGCTGATAGGTATACTGTCAAAGTTTCACCAGGAAGTGGAGCTGTGAGCGCGGGCAGATTTATCAAATATTCCTTTATCTCACTGAAAGCTTGCTCGGCCTCAGGAGTCCATTTGAATTGGCTTTTCTTTAAGCAATTCCTCAATGTGTTGACAAATGGGGTAGATTTGCTTGCATGGTTCGCTAGGAACCTGTTGATTGAAACCAATCTACCATTCAGCTTCTGGACTTCTTTCATGGTGGATGGCGAGGGCATGTCAAGGATGGCCTCCACCTTCTCAGGGTTCACCTTGAAACCATCCTTGGTGACCATTACACCTAGAAATTTTCCCTATTGTACGCCGAAAGTGCATTTGCTCGGATTGAGCTTCATGTTAACTTCCTTTAGGCGCCCAAGGGTTTCTTCGATGTCTTTGAGCATTTGTTTTTCCTCCCTGCTTTTGATCACCAAATCATCCACATAGACTTCTAGGTTTCTTCCAATCTGCTCGCTGAAAACAGCATCCATAAGTCTTTGGTAGGTGGCTCCCGCATTCTTCAAACCAAAGGGCATTTTTGTGTAACAAAAAACACCCTTGTCGGTTCTGAAGGCGGTCTTGTCCTCGTCTTGTGGTGCCATTTGAATCTGGTGATAGCCCTTGTAGGCATCCAGGAAACATTTGAGCTTGAATGGCGCCACGGAGTCCACCTTTGCGTCGATGTTTGGGAGGGGGTAACAATCTTTTGGGCACGCTTTGTTGAGGTCCTTGAAGTCAATGCACATCCTCCACGACTCGTTACTTTTCTTTACCATCACAGGATTGGCTACCCATGTCTGGTATCGTATCGGGCGGATGATGTTTGCGCGCAATAGATCCTCAACCTGCTCATTCATGGCCCTCGCCTTCTCATCCCCCGTGACTCTCTTCTTTTGAGCAATTGGCTCTACAGACTTGAACGTGTTGAGAGAATGTTGCGCCAGGTCTAGCGGAACCCCAGCCATATCAGAGTGTTGCCACGCGAAGAACGACATATATGCTGTGAGCAATCTTTTCATTCTCAACCTCGTGTCGTCTGAAATCGTAGCGCCAATTGTGACTGTTTGCTCCGGGAATTTTGGGTTGAGAATCCATTCCTCTGGCGCGTTGTTTGCCATTGGAAGTTTCATTCTCCCTTCCCGCGGAGTACTTGTCACTGCACACAGATGATCTCGGTATACAAAAGTTACACCTGTTGGTGTTGGGAACCCCAATGCGCCGTGCGCTGGCGACGGTATGGCGTTGAATTGGGCAATCGTTCCCCTACCCAAGATCATATTGTGGCAAGAAGTAGTGGGCAAGACCAAGAAGTTGACAACTTCGGCTCGCTTGTGTTTCTCATCCCCCATGGTTAGTTCAAATTGTATTTGACCTAGGGGATGAATGATTTCATTTGAAACACCAGAGATCGGTGCATTCACAATCTCAAGCCTTGCTTGGTCTGCCGGATCCAGTTTCCTGAAACATTGCTCATACATGATGTCTGATTCGCTGCCAGTGTCCACCAAGACTTTTGACACTTCATAATGAGCAATGTGTGTAGTGATGACAAGAGGACTGCTGATGGAAGGGCCTCCCCTGATTCTTGGGAAGATTACTTGTTGCTCGCGCCAATCTCCTTGGATTTGCGCGCTTCTCTTTCTTGATATTTGCCCTTGCCTTCCTCCCTCGGCTACACAAATTCTTTTGTACTTTTTGCTGGCTGAGGCTCCTGATTGTTCATTTTCTGGTCTTGAGTTTTTTACCAGGTGAGCCAGCTTGCCTGATTTCACATCTTTTTCAATTGCATCCTTCAAGTGGTGGCATGCATCAGTGTTGTGTCCTATGGACTTGTGAAACTCACAGTACTTGCCACTGTCTGATGGTCCCTTGTAGTGTAGTGGCTTGGGGCTTTTGAATTGGACATTCTCAGTGCTTAACACCTGTGAAGGCGTTTTAGTGAGGGGAGTCCATATTCTTGGCAGAGGTCTGTTAGGATCTCTGCCGCCATCCCTCTTGTCACCCTCCCCGCGATTACGAACGTCTTTTTGGGGCTGGGGTGAGCTTGGTTGCGCCTGTTTTTCTGCGGAAGAAAAACTGGTTGGTTGCAACTTGGACCATACAGAGTTCTGTTTGCCCCTTTTTTCGTTGCTGCGCGGTGTCTCAGCTTGATGCGCTCTTTCTCTTGCCCTATCTTGGGCAATTTGTTTTTCATTTCTCGCGAAGACTCGCGATGCTTCCATTAGTTTGGCCCAAGTGGTTGGCATGCCATCTCTGCTTACGAGAGCTCGGCGGAGTTGATCACTGCGCGCGCCTTGTATAAAGGCCACGCGCAAGAGTTGCTCAGTGATACCTCCGATTGCCAGAGACTCCTGATTGAAACGAGTTATGTAGTCTTCAATCGTTTCATCATTCTTGCGCACGCAGTGCATGATGTCATCAGGGTCGCGCGTGTGTCTGCGCTGCTGTACGAAGTGGGCTTGGAACTTTTCCAATAGTTCCTCGAACCCATCAATCTGCCCGGTCGGCAAGCTCTCGAACCAGACACGCGCCGCGCCCGTGAGGCAGCGAGCAAACATGTGACACCATGTTGGCATCGTCCAGCTTTCTAGGTTTCCAGTGTTGTAAAACCCTTGTAAGAAATCGTCTGGATCTGTTGTGCCGTCATATTTGCCCAAACCACTTGGCATCTTGGTTTTGTGCTGAATGGGGGCCTTCGCGATGCGCTCAGTGAATTTTGAATGTTTCACCAAGATGGCTGGCCTGTATGGTGTGGTTACATCCACTTGCCCTCTAACTGGTGGGCTGTACGGTATGTGCAGATCCAGATCGGCTCTGGCTCCAGGCGCCATGTTCACGTGCGCGCGGAGCTGTGAGCCTCCTGCATGAGTATCTCTCGTCTTCCTCATGCTGTGCACTTCTTCATCACTAAACTCAGCGTTTGCAGTGTGAACCGAATGACCATCTTCCGGCGCGCGCGCCCTTTTTGTTCCATGAACGTTTTGCTTGTCAAACGCTAGCCTTTGTGTTAAGTCGGCTGCCTTTTTGTGTTTGACCATCTCATTGTACTTGTCCATTAGACGTCGTTGCTCGTTTATGAGCCATTCTTTGGGATCATTGGTTTCATCTTCTGGACCCATTGGTCCTTTTTGTTTCGCGCCGGCAAGATTTTGTAACGTGAGATCGTCTGGAGGAGTTTCAGTCTGGCCATGAGGAGTTGTGATGAAGGGACGGTTACAGGTGGTGCGCGTAGAATCACGCGACACCCTCAGAAACTGTTGTCCCTCATTAACATCCTCACGTTCAATATCCTCCAGAACTTGATCAACGTTACGAACGCCAGAAACCATGGTGAAAATTTGTTTTTTGTTTAGAGATCTGATGAGATCTTGTTGCCGTTGTAACAGTGGATGGCGCCAATGAAGAAACGTGGATCGACTCACTGGTAGACGATCTACTTTCCTCGGGTGTGATTATGCTATTTCACCAACGGTTCTCTTGGATCTGATGGATCTGGGTTCTTCCACCTACAAAATGAACAGCACCGTAAACTTACCCCTCAGAAAGGGACAGAGGGGTCCTCTTTGGGGTAACCCTCCGGTGTGAGAATAAGTGTTTGTAGGAGAAGATAATAATATGAGAGTAAGGAATTTGGAGTGTATTGCTTAATAGCTGAATACTCTGTAATTGGATGTAATTGGATGTAATTGGATGATCCTCTCCTTGTGGAGTTGATGTGGTATTTATAGTGCTAGGGTTTCCAATGATTGGGCTCAGACCCAATTAGGGCTTTGTTGGCCTCTTCCAGTTGCTTTGCGCCACGTGTCCTTTGGGACACCTGGTGCTTTTTCATTGGTTATAATCACGTGGTAGCACATGGGTTTTGCTGAGTTGTCCACCTTTCATTGGCAGCTGTCAACATCAGCATATTCTTATTCCTTAAAAAGATACCTTCTGGAAGGTTGTCTGACGTGCACAATCAAGGTTGCCCTAATCCTGATTTGGATAAGGACGAGGTTGATTATGTGCATGTGTGATACGCGCCTATCCTGAGGATGCGCGAGGTCTTCTCTTTATTCTCACGCGCAGATGTTTCATGCGCAGATGTGATATGCACGATCATGTGATATGCGCCACGCGCGGATGCGCCACGCGCATATGTGATATGCGTGAGCATATGTGATGCGTGAGCATATGTGATGCCTGAGCATCTGATGCCTGAGCATGTGAGGCCTGAGCATGTGATGCCTGAGCATCTGTGGTGCCTGAGCATATGATGCTTGAGCATGTGATGCATGAGCATATGTGATATGCGTGAGCATATGTGATATGCGCCATGCGCGTAGGTTTTGGCTTTGTGCCTTCATAATGTCTTGATTTCAAGCCTCTTGTCCATATCTTGTGGGTTGACCCGCCTCGCTCGGTGTTGAGGCGGGTACATACCTCTTCAATTTGGAAGAAATAAAAGGCATCTGGATCCGAGGAGTTTACTTTCGCTTTTCTTAAAACGTTTTGGTGCTGTTTAGAGGATGAGCTATCTCATTTTTACTCGGATGAGATGATAAATAGAGGCTGCAATTTCCCTTTTATAACCTTGATTCATAGAAAAATAAATCCGACCTCCTTGGGTGCTAAAAGTCTTCCGGAACTGAAAACATGATTTAATCCCTCCTTGAATCGTCTTGGCACGTGACCTAAAGTCTTAACCTTAAAAATTTAAGATGTTGGTAGGTTTGGATGTTTGGCGTTTGATCTTCAAATAAACTACATGCAATAAAGATAAGTTGATAATGATTCGTAGCTACTATTATACTAATATAATATAAAACGGGATTATAATACACTGCACGCCCTTAAAGACGAGCATGTCTGCATGGACACTAGCGTGTCTGACTTGTGATCTGCAGCAACACTAACCAGACACATCGACATTAATGGCGGAACTAGAACATTTCAAATTTTAAATAATCAAACACAAGTTTTCCTTGATAAAAGTGCATAGCTTTTATATAAAAGAATTTGACAAGTTCTGGTGTAAGGAGGGTATATATACCCTCTCGACTGTCATCTGGTTCCGTCCCTGATCGACATTACCTGCTCTTGTGCGGCCATGACACATAACCAACATGAGCGCGAAGGCACTCTAATTCACAAAATTTTAGGTAAGCTTATGTATTTTTTGTTCGCAATATTTATTTAAACTTGATGATAAATAACTACGTTTTTTCTTTATTATTATTTTTAAATCCATCTGCTTTTATTCTACGAAAATTAACCTAACGTCCCCCCACTTATTATATATAGGCTTCTAGTTGGTTGTGCGTATCGGCGAGCCGAGCATCGTGGTCAAAGCAACTGTTTTGAGACCTAATAATGATCGTGTTAGTCTATACATGATTATTTGAGTAGGGAAATTTCCAAAATTTGAAATTTTAAACGATAAAATATTGTGCTTGAATTTATATGGAAATTTCCATATATGATGTTATTTAGCGCGAAGACACTCTTATTAACATGATTTAGATAAGCTTATGTATTTTCTATTTTAAACTATCTAGACTTAACGATAATTGATAAATGATTATGTTTTTATTTTATCCAAAGTTTTTATTCTACGAAATTTAACCCTTGGCCAGTTACGTATAGATATAATATTGTAACGTCCCCTCGTTTATTATACTATAGGCATCCTTTTCCAAATACTTAAAATCAAGGGTTCTTGTCGGCTATTTATATGTTCCATAAGCCACATGTTTCTATCCGTTACTACACGTTACAGGCATACTAGTTTTTTTCTTTAAATTCATGATATAAGCCTAAATGGTTAAGAATAACCTAGTCACCAAGTCTGAATAATGATAAATATAATTATTGCTTTTTACATTTACACAAAGAAATTATGTAAATTTGAAAATGAGTTTTCTAAGAGAGAACAATGAATGTGTTGTTTAGATAAAATTGGTTTAAGGCGTATTGAGTAATACTGAGGGTGTTAATTTGATAATATTGTGCTGAATTAGTAACAGATATCTATGACTAGGGCTGTTTAAAAAGGTTCTTGGCTCGCAGCTCGCTTAAAGCTCGCTCGAAAATAGCTCAGCTCGAAAAAAAGCTCGATTCTAAATGAGCTCGACTTGACTCGGCTCAATTTATATAAATGAGCCGAGCTTGAGTCAGGTTCAGCTCGGATCGTGGCTCGACTTTTTAGCTCGGCTCATTTAGATTAAACCTTAAATTTTAATATATATATATATATATATATATATATATATATATATATATATATATAAAAGTAGGCCAAGAAATAAATAAATAAATAAAAATTATACATATGTTATGCAATTTAATCCCTAAATCTTATAAAAATAAAATAAAAAAGTAAACCATATAAAGTTATAAATTCTCTAGTTTATAAATTTTATATAATATCTATGTTAAAGTTATAATTCTTGTATTTTACATATAAAGAGTTGTAAAATAAAAAATAATAAAATTTAAAAAATTAAAGGAGCCCAGCTCGACGAGCTCGAGCTCCCGCTCGAGATTTAAACGAGTCGAGCTTGAGCTCGATTGTTTAGCTCGATAAAGAAAGCGAGCCAAGCTCGAGCCAGCTCGATTAAGTTCAGGCTCGAGCGCACCCTGGCTCGACTCGACTCGATTACAATTACAGCCATAGGCATGCTAAATAAGAAGTAGTATTTGAATTATTCAACATGTTTCTTTGAAACTTAGCCTTTAAAAGACTCAACGAACCAGATATGCTTTTGAACCAGATTTGTCTTTTTAATGAACCTAACACATTCTACTTTTGACTAATTCAGAAATAGCTTCTTAAATTTTTAACAGACCACCAAGCATAGACAAATTAAAAACATTATGTTTGTTTTTTAACAAATGAAAGCTTTTGTTTGAAATATAGTGAAACATAGATATAGTAATGTTTTATACCTGTATGGACCTTCTTGAACAAATGTACCACATCCTAATATGTAGTTGTCTATGAAAAACCCGTTAACACAATACTATTTTACATGCATGTGATCATTGATGCCAATAATTGAGATTTTAATCATTATCCACAACATGTGTAAAATAAAAATGTATATAAAAGCGAAATCAATAACACATATATACCATGCACTTTTATAATCGGTCAACTTTCCCACTCACTGCATTATGTGATCCCATTTTAAGGATCTGTGATCACAAGAAGAAAGTTTTTAGAGGGTAGCTACCTACCGATTTTCTTTTTAACCCTTAATTTATGAAAATGGTGTTTCACTTAATTTGTTTAATAACAAAGATAACTTTATTTCTGTTCATAAACTAAAGAAACAATTAATATTTTCTCAAGTTAAGATTAAATTAAACAATGAGTTAGTGAATATATATGCATTATTAGCATAATGACTTTCATGAGAGACAAAATTAAGTACCGACAAAATAATAAAAAGTAAACTCTATTGATAATCGTCATTACAAGAATACTAGCTTGCAATAGTAATTCTTATTAATAAATTACCAATTATTCAAATATCATTTACATTAATTTCACAGTTAGTTGACGGATGTCACAGATGATAATCTACTAGATAGGTTTTCCATTCACCGATGGATCCTACATGTACTAGGTGATTACCTAATCTTCCCTTCACCAAATATAACTGTTGGATTTGTCTGTCGATGAAAGTCAACTAACAAGGTCACTATTTGTAAGGCCCCGATCCCGGAAACCCAACCTTAGCGTTGGATTTACTCATAAAAACAGTTATAAAATCAGAGTTAATTAAAACTTTCGCGTAATAATTAAAAACTTCATGCGTTACATTACAAAACATCGAATCTTGTCTTAACATACAAATTATCTATTCATAGACAAAACATAAAACAGTCATGACGCTTCTTCATAGATACCCGTCTCTTTAGCTCATGCCATGTGTCCCTCCTCAAGCCAGCTGCCTCAACCTATTTGCCTGCGTGCATACTAAAAGTCAGCTACGCTGAGTGAGTTCTAGTTAAGCAGGTACATACATTTCATTCTCATTCTTTACATTCTTACTTCCATACATTCCTACTTTTACTTACCTTCATTATTTTATACATACATAACCTTCCTACGTTTTTAAAGAGCCTTTCGCTCTATAAGCTTCGCATATATTATTAGGGTATGCAACCCTTCATTCTTCGCCTATATTATTAGCGTAGGTAACCCTTAATTCTTCGCCTATATTATTAGGGTAGGCAACCCCTTTATTCTTCGCCTATATTTTTAGGGTAGGCAACCCTTAATTCTTCGCCTATATTATTAGGGTAGGAAACCCTTTATTCTTCAGCTCTACATATCATACACCATTCATACACTACACATATCGTACATACCTTTCTTTCATTAGCTATATCTGTTCTCATATACCTCTTCACACATACGTCTAACTCTTTCTACACTAATTAGGTATATTTAAAAACATTCATACGACATACACTTACCACTTGAGGTAAGTGTATTAACTAATCACATTGAGTATGCACACAGCCCCAAAACATAACACAGAAATGGGGCTAGAAACTCACCTGGAGTCGGTTTCTGTCGCCGTTAATGGTAACGCCCTTCTTTAGTTGTGTACGGCTAACTGTACAATACATTACACGTGTCAATTATCTATTACCACTACTTCCTACATTTAAGTTTACGAACCCTCAACTAACGGGGGTCCGGGGGCAGCGCCCCTGGTAGCGGGGTCTAGGGGCGGCAGCCCCTAGCAGGGTCCAAGAGGCAGAGCCCATGGCTGGTGTTGAGCTTCGCATGGAAGAATTTCGCGTCGCATGCATGGAATTTCTCTTCGCATGACTTTTTCGCTTCGCATGTTGTTTCGCTTCGCATGACTGTGCGATGCGAAATTACCTTTATCACTTCGCATGGTCATGCGATGCGAAATAGCCTTTTTCGCTTCGCATGGTTTATGCGATGCGAAATTCTTCTTTTTCTTCGTTTTTACCATTTAATGGTCATTTTACTTCGTGACTCTTCCTTATGACCCGATTTTACCCTTTTTAAGGGTTTTGGGTTGTACCAACTTTGTATACTTGCGTTTTATAAGGCCCGAACATCACATTTTTACCATATAACATTCTCGTGGGGTTATAACTTATCAAGTTCATGTTTTTCTTCCATCATATACCCCGATCTATCCTTCTATCGGTTTGCATGTTGAATCCGACCTAAAACTTAACCTTTAAAACCAAAACTCACCTTTTGTTGGTCTCGAGTTCGGATCTGGACACATCCGTGGAGCTTGGTGGTGTTTCTTGTTGTTTTATGGTGTTTACACCCAAGAATCTTCCTTCCTTTTGCTTGGATCTAAATCCGAATTGCTAGAGAGAAAGTGTGTGTTTTCTAGTGTGTGTGTTGTGTAAAGAAATGGTGAAAGGATGAGGAATGACCTAATATAGGGAGCCATGGGTCCCACCATCCACCTCCATTTCAAATCTTATCCAAATACAAACACGCACACAACCAAACTAACGACATACCGATAATAATAAAAACTTTTCGTTATTTATTAATTCTCAAAATACGGATGTTACAAGTCTACCCTCCTTAAAAGAGGTTTCGTCCCCGAAACCTAGCTATTATTACTAAACAATTGCGGGTAGAACTTGCGCATCTCTTCTTCAATTTCCCATGTAACATCCGATCCCTTACGATGCTTCCATATTATTTTCACCAAGGGAATAACCTTACGACGAAGCTGCTTTTTCTTGCGGTCGACTATCTCAACAGGCTGTTCAACATAATTCAGCTGCTCGTCTACCTCGATGTCTAGCAGTGGCACATGGGACGTGTCATCAGCTAGACATTTTCTCAAGTGAGATACATGAAAGGTAGGGTGAATTCCTTTTAGCTCTTCAGGTAGGTCTAGCTTGTAAGCCACCTCGCCCACACGGGCCACGATCTTGAACGGTACAATGTACCTAGGACTCAACTTTCCTCTTTTTCTGAAACGAATAATCCCCTTCCAAGGCGAGACTTTAAGCATCACGTGGTCTCCAACATTAAACTCGATCGGTCGTCTCCGCTTATCGGCATATGACTTCTAGCGATCTTGAGAGGCTTTCATCCTTACCTTGATCTGATCAAACCTCGAATAGGTTTCTTGCACAACTTCTAGACTCCCAATCTTTTTATGGCCAATTTCTCCCCAACACACGGGAGTTCTACATCGTCTACCATACAACATCTCGAAAGGAGGCATACCAATACTTGAATGGTAGCTGTTATTGTAAGAGAATTCTGCTAAGTGCAAATGATCATCCCAGCTTCCTCCAAAGTCTAACACACAAGCATGTAGCATATCCTCAAGGGTTTGGATAGTCCGCTCGGATTGTCCATCTGTTTGAGGATGATACGCCGTGCTGATGTTCAGTCTCGTCCCCATGGCTTCATGGAACCTCTTCCAAAATCTTGAAGTAAAGCGGGTATCTCTGTCTGACACAATCGATAATGGCACCCCATACTTCGCCACAACTTCCTTAACGAACATATTTGCTAACGTTTCTGACGAGATAGCCTCTCGTATAGGCAGAAAGTGAGCACTCTTTGTCAAACGATTCACAATCACCCATATGGTATCATGATTCTTAGATGTACGTGGTAGCTTAGTTATGAAATCCATGGTGCTGTGTTCCCACTTCCACTCGGGTATCTCTAACGGCTACATCTTTCCATACGGTTTCTGGTGTTCTGCTTTGACTTGCAAGTAAGTTAAACACTTGCTGACATACTCCACCACTTCATTCTTCATACCCGGCCACCAGTAGTCCTTCTTCAAGTCTTGGTACATCGTAGTTGATCCTGGATGAATCGAGTATCGAGACTTATGGGCCTCGTCTAGGACTCGATTTCTAAGATTTCCATGTCGAGGGATCCACATTCTATCAAATCTGGTCTTTACCCCATGAGTATTACCCATCAACTCGGTCTGTTGCCTAAAAATTCTCTCCTTCTTCATCAACCCTTCATCGGCTAACACTTTCATCTGCACTTTGCTGATCTCTTCGAAGAAATCTGAGTTGATGATCAACTTATAAGACTTGATTGTCGCGATAACTTCTGCGTTCTTCCGGCTCAAGGCGTCGACCACGTTAGCCTTTCCCGGATAATACTTGATCTCACAGTCATAATCCTTTATTAGTTCTAACCACCTTCTCTGCCTCATATTCAACTCTTTCTGCTCGAAGAAGTATTTCAAACTCTTGTGATCTGTATAGATAGTACACTTAGTACCGTACAAGTAATGCCTCCAAATCTTAAGAGCATGCACTACAGCTGCTAACTCTAGATCATGCGTCGGGTATGTACTTTTGTGAACTTTCAGTTGTCTAAACGCATAGGCTATGACCTTACCTCGTTGCATTAACACGCAACCTAACCCTTGGTGTGAAGCATCAGTACAGACTACCAAATCCTCCTCACCATCGGGTAGAACAAGGATTGGAGCCTGCGTGAGTCTCTTCTTCAGCTCTTCGAATGCCTCTTCTTGAAACTTACCCCAACTTAACACCACGGTCTTTCGGGTCATACAGGTCAACGATGAGGCTATCTTGGAGAAGTCTGGAATGAATCTCCTATAACAGCCAGCTAACCCTAGGAAACTGCATATCTCGGTTGGGTTTCGCGGAGTCTTCCAATTCTTTATCGCTTCAATCTTGGCTGGGTCTACAGCAATCCCCTCAGGATTAATTATATGACCTAAAAACTGTACTTCTCGTAACCAAAACACACATTTTGAGAACTTAGCGTACAGTCTCTCCTTCTTAAGAACTTCCAACACAAATCTCAGATGCTCAGCATGGTCAGACTCGCTCTTTGAATAAATCAATATATCGTCGATGAAAACGATAACCAACTTGTCTAGCATTGGCCGACATACCCTATCCATCATATCCATAAATGCTGCGGGAGCATTTGTTAAACCGAACGACATCACTAGGAACTCGTAGTGCCCATACCGCGTCCGAAACGTTGTCTTAGGGATGTCTGCCTCTTTCACCCTCAGCTGATGATAACCTGATCTGAGATCTATTCGCGAGAACCAGCTTGCACCTTGTAGCTGATCAAACAAATCATCAATCCGTGGCAACGGATGTATATTCTTTACCGTAAGCTTATTCAACTTTCTGTAGTCAATGCACATTCTCATGTTTCCATCTTTCTTCTTAACAAATAACACCGGCGCGCCCCACGGGGAAACACTCGGCCTTATGAAACCTTTGTCGAGGAGTTCTTGTAGTTGGGACATCAATTCCTTTATCTCGGATGGCGCCAGACGATAAGGTGCTTTCGCGACGGGCTGTGCTCCTGGTGTTAACTCTATCTGAAATTCTACTTCTTGTTCCGGTGGTAACCCTGGAAGGTCCCAGGGAACAGCTCAAGGAACATCTTTCATTTCTTTCGTCTCGGCCGTAGCTTTGACAACATACGCCAGGTAGGCACTGCACCCTCGCCTTAACAAACCTTCGGCTTTTATCATAGAAATGACGCTAGGCCCTGTACTTTCTCTGTCACCATAAACCGTTACCGTACCACCATCCGAAGATTTCAGTCTTACCAATCTACTTTTGCACACAATCTGGGCTTCAAATTCAGACAGCCAATTCATCCCCAACACTACATCAAATCCTCCTAAGGTCATCACATACAGGGTAGCAGGAAATTCATGTCATTCCAACTCTATTTTACAACTCTTAACCATTCTCAAAATTCTAACCGAGGTCTCACTAGCGGTCTCTACCATAAAAGTTTCAGGCACACGACAACATTTCATTCTAGCTTTCTTACAAAACGGAGTAGCTACAAAACTCCTAGTCGCACCAGAGTCAAACAATACGGAAGCAGAAATACCATTTACTAGGAATATACATGTCACAACGTCGGGGATATGCTTAGCTTGTTCTTGTGTCAACATGTAGGCTCTGGTCTTTGGCTTAGACTGCTCAGCATCCTTCTTACCGCTTCCCCCAGCTTTAGTACATTCTCTCGCCATGTGGCCTGTCTTGCCACACCGGAAACATGCCGGTTTTGCATTACATTCATTGGCGTAATGCCCCACTTTCCCACACTTGTAACACACATTCGACCCAAACTTACACTCTCCTCCATAAGCTTTCCCACATTTGTGGCATATATCAGAACCAGTTCCCCATCTACACTCACCACCGTGCATCTTCCCGCATGCCTTGCACGGCTTCTTCTCCCACACCTTCTACTTCTTCTCCCTTGAGTTCCACAACTGAGTACCCGGTCGCTTAGTAGGAGCAACCCACTTCTTCCTTTTTTTCTCTTACACTACCACCTCGTCCACGGCCAGGTCATCATAAACCATTTCTGCGAGTTCGACAGCAGAATCGAAAGTAGCGGGTTTACTGGCCTGGACAAAGGTGCGAACGTTTGGTGGTAGTCCCCTCAAATAGCACTTGACCCTCTTGGCCTCGGAATTCACCATGTCAGGCGCGAGTCTTGACATACGGTTAAACAAGGTAGTGTACTCTCGGAGGGTCATCTTTCCTGCCTTCAAATTCAGGAACTTCATCTCTACCTTCTCAACCTCAGCATCCACACAAAACTTCCTCATGACCATCTCCTTCAAGTCTTCCCATGTCATAGCCTTAATCTCAGCGGCGGTCTTCCTCTGCTCAACAGTTTCCCACCAAAACATAGCTTCGTCCTCAAATGACTGGGTAGCAAAACCTACCGCTTGATTGGGACCGCACTCGCTAATTCGGATAACCTTGTCCATCGCGGTTATCTATTGGAGAGTAGCGATTGCATCCCCTGTAGCAGAAAACTTTGGTGGGTCGCAACCTTTGAACAATCTGAAGCTACACCCACCTCGGCCCCTCTTACCAGCATTGACCTTCGCAGACCGATCTTCACTTGATTCCTTTCTCACAGTCTCTTCTTCATTCTTACTACTTTCCCCTGTCCTCTTAGAGGTTCCTGCACGACTCTCGGTTGACTTTTCCGGTTGCTGATTCTGTACTGCAGCAGCCACTGCTTGAGTAATGGCAGCTTGGATAGTAGGGTCGATCTGATACCCTTCATTTCTCACAGTTAGGCTTCTTCCCTCCTGTAACGCCCTGGAATTTGACTGGTAGACAAAAATCAAGGAATCATCGGAAACTATACACTTTGGGGTTCTGGACGATAAGTTCGGAACCCATATCATTGGAGAAATCTGCTTTTATCATTTGAAATGTTTATTTTATAAAACGACATTTACGCCTGGAAAATATTAATTTTTATGCTTTTGAAAAATAAAATGTTCTTATTTAAAAAAAAAAAAAAAAAAAAAAAAAAAGATTTTAAATAATTATTCGGAAAATGGTTTATAAAAGTTTTGCTGAAAAAGTTTTAGTTTGTTTAAAAACTTATGAACTCGACTAGTCTTGACCCGTCGGTAGCCTAAACCCGAACCCGAGTCACCCGAGTATTTAAGCGGAAAATCAAGTATTCTTACACCATCTCTTTCATTTCCACCAACACTTCCCACCCAAACACTCCCACTTCTAGAGAGAGAGTAGTGAGAGAAAGTCATCCAATCTAAGATTCGAGTCCACCAATCTGTTTATCGTTGTTGTCGGTAAGATCTTCTTGAAAATCATACGTTTTTACAACCAAAACCCGCCCCGAATCGAGCAAAAACTCCGACTTTTGTGTCAAGTGTGTTCTTGGTCAAAAACCGTCATTTTTGGTGTCAAAATGCAAGCTTTTGTGTTTAAAAGTACTAGGAATCGATACCCCTTTCAATCCCGAGCATTTCCATGTCAAAAACTTCGATTTTGGGTCAAAAATCTGGAAAATCTGGAAAACCCGTGGGTATCTCCGTCGCCCAGCTTGAAGGAGTCGAATCAGACTCATTCGATCGAACCAGTCGATCGAATCAGTCAGTCGATCGAACCAGTCGATCGAATCAGTTCATTCGATCGAATGTGTCGATCGAACCAGTCCAGTCGACCGAATAGGAAAGCAACCGAATGGTCTCCAACTCATTCGACCGAATGAGCTTCGTATTCGATCGAACGTCTGTCTATTCGATCGAATGAGTGTCTATTCGATCGAATGTGTTTCTATTCGATCGAATGTGTGTCTATTCGATCGAATGTGTTTCTATTCGATCGAATGTGTGTCTATTCGATCGAATGTGTGTCTATTCGATCGAATGTGTTTCGATTCGATCGAATGTGTTCCTATTCGATCGAATCAGGTCAGAACCAAGCTGTTTCGTCTTTAAAACCTAGTTTTTGCTCGAGATCGTGTAAGGCTTACACTCTTAGACTTAAACTGCGTTGTTAACTTATATGTCCTTGTCTAGACTTAGAGGATCGACGTTTGACAGCACCCGACCGCCCTAGCAACCACACCTAGTCAACAAAGTGAGTTCATAGCCCCCATTTTTCTTTTAAAGCCTTTCAAATCATTGGGGGTGAAAACATGGTAAATGTACACGTTTTGACAAAACCCATTTATTCAAACATTACTTATCATAAACACTTGACAAATCTTTTGCAAACAATGAACATTGGGAAAACAAGTAATCATGGCAGGTTACGCGTACCTTAACTTTCTCGGAAGTTGTGTATGCATAATCAAATATTCAGGAGTAAATATGGGAATCACTCAGCGTTTAGGGAACATTGGACGTTTGGAAATCAAAGTCATGTACCCGTTATACTTTATCATGAAAACACATTATTCATTGGTCAGTCTTGTGATCGTGTGAACAGTGGCAATATAGGTCACAATAGTGCATAGGTTTGATCTCCAAGTGGTCGATTGGTAGACAGGCCGTCACTAGATGTGGGATTCTAAAGTGATCGATTTAGAATACACGTGACCTATGGGGTTCTTAAGTGTTCGATTAAGAATCCGAAGGATCTCTTAAGTGTTCGATTAAGGATCCGAAGGATCTCCTAGGTGATCGATTAGGAAATCCAAGAGATACTAAAGTACGCTTTAGAATTCTCTCATGGTACCCAAAGTGATCGATTTGGGTTACCATCAAGGAAATCAAGTAGCATAGTGTGGTCTTGTGTGGGGTCGATGTCAGGTCTTGTGTGATCATTATGCATCATTATCATTTTTCATCATGGCATGGTTACATATGATTCTTGGGTATCTTATACATATATCCTTGATACCGTTCCTCCTGCATGCATGGAAACAATAATTGGAATCTTTATACGAAACTCTTGCAGATTCAGTTGAGATGATAAGCATACCAAGCATAGTAGGATAAGTTGTAGAGTGGTGGGTTAGCCGATGGTACACCCTATATATAAACCCCTACAACTTAGCCTAGTATGCTTGTGTAGGGCTTATCACTACAGTATTAGTTAACCTATGAATTCACTCATCTACTTTTTGTAGTTGACGTTTTATTACATGTTTTCAGGAAATGAAGCAGGAAGTAGCTAATAGCTGATAGAGGCCTTAGAGAGATGAAGGCTAGGCTAGGAGTTGTTTGGAAACTTGATATTTTGTATTAAAACAATTTGTTTCATGTTACCTGGATGATGTAATATTTGACAGTTTGGTTATGTTTATGCATTTAGACTTTTATACTATGTGCTCAATCAATCACGACCTAGTCGCCACGCCTCGGTTTTCCGCCATTACGACCGGGGTGTGACAGATTGGTATCAGAGCCAATGGTTATAGGGAATTAGGAAACCGACCTAGACTATAACCTAGGAACCTCTTAGAACTCTAGATAATTCATGCATCACTATCACACGCCCACACTTATGTGCTTGCTATGTGCTTATGTGCTGCATCTTTAATTGTGTCTATCGTAGCGATGTATTCTTTGGCTATTCCTTATCCTGTTATTCTTATTCCGGTATCATTCTTGCGCGTTCTTTTTCTTTTTCAGAATGCCCTCCTCGTCGCTCGTCGTTAATGCTGACCCTGCTGACCTCAGCTGCCATCATAGCGCAGCAAATTGCAGCAGTTCTTCCGGGTCTGGTTAACAACCTAAGGCAAGAAGGAACCTCGGGTGCGCCACAAGCCCCAGAACCGAATCCTACTCTTCAGGCCGACAGGCTCTATAAGGCTTTTACTAACACTGGGCCTACGAGCTTTAATGGATCCGAGGGAGCTGCTGGTCTTCTCCAGTGGTTCGAGAAAGTCGAAGCTTCATTCAACATGTGCTCTTGCCCGGATGAACTCAGGGTCAAATTCGCGGCGAGTATGTTCCACAAACGGGCTCTCACGGTGGAATATCGAGATTAGAACCAGGGGGCGAGACGCGGTCTTAGCCTTGCCCTGGCCGAGTTTGTTGAGCTAGTCACGCAGGAGTTCGTTCCGAGAACCGAACTCCAGAAATTGGAGGCTGAGTTTAGGCGCACACGATGAAGGGCGCCGATCACATGAAGTACACGGAGAGATTTCATGAACTCTCCCTATTGGTGCCCCACATGTTACCCCAGCTTCACGCGCTGTCGAGCAATACATCAGCGGTCTTCCGGACTCTATGAGGGCATTGCGGTTGCAGTTGACCCCACTACACTTAAGGCAGTGATCGATCTCACTGCCCGTTTGACCAGGGAACAGCTCAGGTCCGGTGTTTTGCATCAGGATAAGGGCAAATCTTCCGATGGGAAAGCGAAAAAGGGGAACAATAGGAAGCGGAAAGCGACCTACTTAACTGCGATCACTGGTGCTACGCCTATCAACTCCATGGCCCCCCGTTTCAGCCGCAACAGTTCAGGGAAGACCGAGAAAGGAATATACTGGGCCGCATCCAAGTGCAACTTATGTTCTTATCATCACCCAACAAGTGAGTTGTGCCGCAAGTGCACAAATTGTGGACGATTCGGACACCTGTGGAGCGCTGCAGGAGTCCTGGCAACCAATTGGCTGTGGGGAATGCTAACCCTCAGCCTAACCCCTGCTCGAGGCTGCTTCGAGTGTGGCGCGATGGACCATTACAGAAATCGATGCCCTCGCGTCACCAACGTTCCTCCGGCTCGCGGGAGGGCCTTCACCATTGGAGCTGCCGAAGCACGCCAAAACCCCCGATGTTATTACTGGTACGTTTACTCTTAACAACAATTGGGTGTCTGTCCTATTTGATACAGGAGCTGATAGGAGTTTTGTCTCTTGCGAATTGGTTCCTTTGCTGAAATTAAAAATTTCCGAGTTGGAACCTGCCTTGGTTGTTGAACTTGCTAGTGGAGAGTCCACACAAGTGAGGTCTGTCATTCGATATTGCACCCTTACTCTTGTCACCACATCGTTCAGTATTGACCTTATACCTTTTCGTCTTGGAAGCTTCGATCTAGTTGTGGGAATGGACTGCGTGTCTAGCAATCGCGCGGAAGTAATCTGCGCCGAGAAACTTATTCGTATCCCTCTGTCTTCTGGTGAAATTCTAACCATTCAAGGGGATAGGTCGGGTGGATGCCTAAGAATCGTTTCTTGCTTAAAAGCCAGTCGGTACCTTCAAAGAAGTATCCCGCATTTCTAGCC